>NW_026068231.1:152464-163007 GCF_014885135.2 Alexandromys fortis
TTTAAGGGACTCTATTGCTTTCATATAGTCGATTTTTTCCCACTTCTTCTGTGTTAGGGTGCTCAAGACCTTCTGTTGTAAGATCATTGGGTTCTGGTGCTTTCGTGTTGTTTATCCGCTTATTGGGTGAATTTTTGCCTTGGTGCCTGCCCATCTCTTCCTATTGCTGCTCTCTAATTGGTCTTTTAAAACCAGATCAGGTTACCCTGCCTGCCAGAGGCTCCTCTTGCAAAATGCCCTCGTTCTGTTTCCTGGCTTCTGCCAGGGGCCAAGATCCCTCTCACCCCTCAGATGGGTCTTCAGGAAAAGAACCAGGTTCCCTGTTTGCCAGAGACCTCGCCAACCAAAGGCCTACCTCTTTGATTTAATTGTCCTGGGGCGATCTGCTCTCAGTGTTGTGCTGGTCCCTGCCGCCTGCGTTGCCTGCCACTGTGTCAGTACCCACCGGTCCGGCCCGCGCCAGGTGCGTCGCCCGCCGTGTGTCAGTTCTGCCTGCCGCCGCCGTGCGTCGGTTCTGCCCGCCGCCCTCCTATAACTTTTTTTATTTCATCAGTATTAAAAGGCACAATAATCTCTGCTGAGTCCATACCTGCTAATTGATGGAGTCTCAATTTAACTTTTATAATTAATTCAGAGACTTTTCCCACATAAGTTTTAATTTTTTAATTGGTTTATGTGGTAAAACATCCATTCTAATATAATATCATCCCTCTACATTAAAATCCTGAAGGAGAAATTCTGGAAAAAATAAGAATAGAATACAATTAAGATTTGGATTCACCACATCCACATATGCTTCCTGTAATTTCTCCTCAACAATTGTCAATTCATTTTATGCTTCAGCTGTTAATTCTCTGGGACCATTCAAATCTTCATCACCATCAAAATTTAGTTTAAATGAATTATTAGATCAGGTGTTATCCCAACAGCTGGTCATAGACTAGTAATATCTCCTAACAGTCATTGAAAGTCATTAAGAGTTCACAACTGGTCTATCTTTATTTGTGCCTTTTGTATTCTAATTTTCTGTAAACCTATATTATAACCTATGTAATTGGCAGAGTCAGTATTTTTTAGGAGAAATTTGCAATATACATTTTGGCAAAGCTTTCTTTACTTCTAAATTTTTTTATAAAGAATTTATGTTTGAATATAGCATCTGTGTCTGTGACTCCTATTTGTACAGCTTTAGTTAGTCTTTGTAAAAATAAGTAACTAAAGTGTTCTCTCTGGCCCAATTTAATCCTGGTATATGATTCAATTATTTTTCCGAGTTCTTGAATCCTGTCCCATGCATTTAAGTCTGCTCTGTGGCTTAGAAACAAGATTTCTTCATTGTAAAGAACTTGAACCTGTGGGTCAGCATAAGTGCCCTCACCAAGATCTTGGGAAGTCTTAAGTCCTTTTGCTTTTCCCTGTTCTAAAATTCAAGTCTATTCCCTAAAATAACATTTAAACATCAATTGAGGCCCATCATCCAGGACTGCTGATACTAATTGAAGCTAGTCATCTGATCTATCCTTAATGATATATCCTTAATGGTAGTGTTGGACTCTAGCGTCCAAACACCGAGAAGTAGTTGCCCCCAGAGACCATCTCATACACCACAGCTGATGCAAAAGCATGAGGATTTTATTAATTCTGTCATGACAGGGTTCCCCAGCATTCAGGATGCCGAGGGACCCCGAATAGCAAGTACAGTCTACTTTTAAAGGGGCCACAGAAGCAAGGGGGGGTTGTTCTTTGACCATTCTGATTGGCTTATTTGAAAAGGCTATTACCAATAATTGACTGGAGAGCTATTGCCAGATCAGATGAGGTAAGAGGTCATTTTGACCCCGTTTCCCAGGGGACCAAAACAAAACATACGTATATGGGTAATTGTTCAGGAACTGAGTACGTGCAAGTGTAGCTGTTAGGTCCTTGGTTCCCAAGGAAGGAGGGGAAGCACTATGGCACAGAGGCTGAGAGGATTCAGAATTGTCAAAATGGCTTCAGGATTGTCTTAAAGTCTTAAAAAAGAAGCCCATGTCTTTATCATCTTCCTAACAAATGCAGAACGCAAGCCATAAATAACTTGCAACATGTTGTCAATTCAAGTGCTTTGTTTCTTGAAATTGTTAAAGCTGTTTCTGAAACTAGCATAAATGAACCAAGAAGCCTTCTTAAGGGAGCCTCACAGCTTTTGTTGCTACTGCTGATTCAGGAAGCCTTCTCTTAAAGGAAGCATGCCATTGCTTGCTTCTAGTAAACAGAGCAAATCTGAAAAAAAAAAATATTATGGCTAGCAAGAAGTCATGCTTAACTCTGTTTTTAGGGAGAATTAATTCACAAGCTCTCTCAAGATTTATGTAGATGTAGCTGCCTCATGTTGGTGTGCCATTTTGTAAATGGAGACTGCTCATTTGTTTCCTAGCTGTCTAGACCCAAATAATGACACCAAATCTCTATCAATTAAAATATTGTATGACCAATAGCTTATGCATATTTCTAGTTAACTCTTACATCTTAAATTAACCCATTTCTATTAATCTGTAAATCACTGGGAGTCTGTAGCCTACTTGTAAGGTTCTGACTGGTGGCTGAAGTCTTTCACCTTTGGCAGCTACATGGTGTCTCCTTGATTCCAGCTACTTTCTCTACATCTTTGTTCAAATTTTCCACCTGGATTTATTCTACTACGTCAGTGACCAAAACTGATGGAGGTGGGTCTTGTAATAATAAAGAAACTGCCTCGGCCCTCATAGGACAGAAAATTAGGTAGGTGGAGTAGACAGAAGAGAATGCTGGGAAAAAGAAGCTTAGTGAGGAGTCGCCATGGTTCTCCCGCTCCAGACAGACGCAGGTTAAGATCCTCCCTGGTAAGCCAGCTCGTGGGCTACACAGAATATTAGAAATGGGTTAGAACAATATGTAAGAGCTAACCAATAAGAAACTGGAGCTAGCCGGGCCAGGCAGTGTTTGAAAGAATACAGTTTCCGTGTAATTATTTCTGGGCATAAGCTAGCCATGCGGGCGGCCGGGTGCCGGGGACGCAGCCCTGCGGCCGCTCCTATTTCAACACAAAACAGCTACTTTTATGATCAATGGTAATAAAACAAATTCATAGCATACAAATCGGAATCCCACATCATGGATGTGTCTTACTAGAGGATCTGCTTCTCTAGGAAATAAAAGAAATGAGCCAGAAATTAGAGCTCTATCATTTTCTTGTCTCTTCCTATCTCTGACTATACTCTCAGTATTCTGGAAAATCATCCTTGTACAAATAAACTTTAAAGCTTAATACACAAGCATTTTGTAAGACAAACAGAAGGAATTTAAAGGTTTAGCTTCCAAAAAGGTTTAAATTCCGTTTTACTATACTTTTTTTTTTTTTTTGTAATGAGAAGAAAAAGATTTATTCAATGAGGTCACATTGAGAAGAACAAAGGACCCAATGACTCACCCACCCCGAGTCTCTCATTAGGATGTTAGCATGAGGCTTAGGTTTAAATGAAGACCAAGAAGAGTCCATAGCTACAGAGGCTGGTCAAGGCATGGTCTTTTTATTTTTATTTTTTTATTAAAAATTTCTGCCTCCTCCCCACCTCCCATTGCCCTCCTTCTCCCCCCATCCCCCTTTCCCTTCCTCTCCAGTCCAAAGAGCAGTAAGGGTTCCCTGCCCTGTGGGAAGTCCAAGGTCCCCCCCATCCATGTCTAGGAAGGTGTGCATCCAAACAGATTATGCTGCCATAAAGCCAGTACATGCAGTAGGATCAAAACTATAGCCATACAGATGAACATCTTGCATATCACCATAGAACCTTCATCTGGCGATGGATGGAGATAGGGACAGAGACCCACATTGGAGCACCGGAATGAGCTCCCAAGGCCCAAATGAGTAGCAGTAGGAGGGAGAACATAAGCAAGGAAGTTAGGACCGCGAGGGGTGCACCCACCCACTGAGACGGTGGGGCTGATCTATTGTGAGCTCACCAAGGCCAGCTGGACTGGGACTGAAAAAGCATGGGATAAAACCGGACTCTCTAAACGGTGGTGGACAATGAGGGCTGATGAGGAGCCAAGGGCAATGGCACTGGGTTTTGATCCTACTGCATATACTAGCTTTATGGGAGCCTAGTCTGTTTGGGTGCGTTTTACTATATTCTGATGATTAATATAGTATTTTACTTGCATTAGTTGCTTTCTTCTTCAGTGTCTAGCAGTCATTTTGTTTTCCAATATTTTTCCTTAGTATAATATTCATATCTTGGCATTCCTTATGATGTCTTTAAAATATATCTATATTTGGATTGATATGTCACAGACTCACTTTCTAGTTTAATAAATTCACCTCTCAGAATAAATTTATCCTAATATTTTTACTATATTACCTTTTGAATTAATTATATAATTTATTATAATAGCTATTACTAGCTATTATACACATATTATTTTATTATATTTGTAATTATGCAATGTTATTAGTTTAATGTGCACCATCATATAATGAAACACAAATCAAAAGTAGTACTGACAATTCAGCTAGTTTACATTTTGTCAGTTATAACTTCTATTTTATTCCATTAAATATTTTTAAACTCTTATTTAGAAATAAATTTTATAACATCTTACTCTTGTACTCTACCACCACGTGCTTGAACCTGAATTTCTGACCTTATTGTGAAATGATACAACCAAGTGGCTACCCTTATTACAGAACAAACTATGAACTACAATAACCATTATATTCATAAATTAATCTATGACATATGTTTAATGATTGTTATAAAAGACTAACTAGTAGAAAATATTGGTACCAGAAGAGAGACAATTCCAAAAAGTCTATCTCACTAGAGTGCATTAATGTATCTTTACAGCTGGCATTACTATGGAATCTAAAGACCACATATCTAATAGAATTGCAAATCCTAAATGCCATCAAAAAGTTTTTACTTATGGAAATCAAGATTCCATTGCAAAATGGAGAAAAGGACACTATTAATAAAATGGCAAAAAAAAATCTGAACCCTTTGACTTTACAGAAGGGAAAAACTAAAAGTTATTAACTTGTTTATTTAGTGGTAGATATTTCTTTTTTTTATTGAGAATAGGGAAAAAAAAAGTTTACGCCTCCTCCCAGCCTCCCATTTCCCTTCCCCTCCCCCACTCTTCTCCCCCTCCCCCCCCCCCCCCCCCCCCCCCCCCCCCCCCCCCCCCCCCCCCCCCCTCTCACCCTCCCTCTCCTATCCAAAGAGCAGTCATGGTTCCCTGCCCTGTGGAAAGTCCAAGGTCCTCCCCCCTCCGTCCATGTCTAGGAAGGTGAACATCCAAACTGGCTAGGCTCCCACCAAGCCGGAACATGAAGTAGGATCAAAACCCCTTGCCATTGACCTTGGCTTCTCATCAGTCCTCATTGTTCGCCATGATCAGAGAGTCCGGTTTTATCCCATGCTTTTTCAGTCACAGTCCAGCTGGCCTTGGTGAGCTCCCAATAGATCAGCCCCACTGTCTCAGTGGGTGGGTGCACCCCCCGTGGTCCTGACATCCTTGCTCGTGTTCTCCCTCCATCTGCTCCTCATTGGGACCTTGGGAGCTCAGTCCAGTGCTCCAGTGTGGGTCTCTGTCTCTATCTCCATCCATCACCAGATGAAGGTTCTATGGTGATATGAAAGATATTCGTCAGTATTGCTAAAGGATAGGGTCATTTCAGGTTCCCTATCCTCAGCTTCCCAAGGGACTAACTGGGGACATCACCTAGGGATCCTGGGAGCCACTCTAGGTTCAAGTCTCTTGCCAACACTAAGGTGGCTCCCTTAACTAAGATATGTGCTTCCCTGCTCCCCTATCCAACCTTCCTTTATCCCAATCTTCCTGTTTCCCCAAGATCCTCCAATCAGTGAGAGTTAACCTTGGCATTATTATTCACTGATAGTCACTTTTACTTTGAAAATATTTGGGAAAATAAAGTAGATCAAGGAGATTAAGGAAAGTCACAGACTCACTAGTAAAAGAAAGAAACGTCATGTGAGAATGTGTCCTGACTTGTAAGAAGATTGGCCTCTTGTTAAAAGATTGGCAGAAAATTAAATTTAGTCAAGTGTTTTGTGTCAGAAAAATAGGTTATCTCAATAATCTTGCAGAGCAGAATTATTTAAGGAAAGAACTTCATCTCATGTTGTGTTCCCAGGAAAATCTAACATATTTGTAGCTTACTACTGAATACTCAGTAGATATATTTGAAATGCACCTATGTTTCATGAAGATATTTGGTACCCTCTTCATTTTTATAGCCTTACACATATACAGAATGTAAAGTGCAAGATATAATCATCATATGGGAATATATATGAAGATTAAAAAGAAATCCTCTAGGTAGTAGGCCACAGATTTAGAATTAATGCCCCCCATGGGATTATTCTTAGTATTTTGAAGGATAACAGAAAAGGAACCTCCCCAAAAATGAGAAAAAAAAACAACAAAGTGATACATCAACCTTGGAAATGATACACAAAATTTGCTTCTCTTTCCAGTGTCTCAGATGCTATATTTGGTGTTACTATTGTTTATTGAGTTTGCTTAGATCAAGGGAGAACATGTTCATAATGTGACAGGGTCCCAGAACTTAGAATAATTAATGGTAATATGAAAGTACCATTTAAACCTTGGAACCCAGCAAGTGGGCAGCAGCACTTGCAAAACTGAGAGAAAAGGTCTATAATATCAAAATCCATAGTTCTGGGAAATTTAATAAATATTCTAACCTTGTCTTTAGGATTCTGTATTTTTGCTCCTGGCTAACTGTTCTTTCTGAGGTGTGTCACCCAGGATATGGATTTTGACTTAAAATGTCACCCTGAAAATGGCTCAGGACTGCAAAAGAGACACAACAAGCAAAGCTAATATATAGTCACTAATTTTCTTTCTTTATTTTATTTTATTTTTTTTTTTTGATTTTCAAGAAAGAGTTTTTATGTAGCTTTGGGGCCTGTCCTGGAACTAGCTCTTATAGAACCAGACTGGCCTTGAACTAACAGAGATCCACCTGCCTCTGTCTCCTGAGTGCTTCAATTAAAGGCATGTGTCAACACCACCCAGCTGTCACAAATTATTTCTTAGGTTTTAAAACCATTTAGATACTGCTCAACCTGTTTTATTCCAAAAGCTCTCTTCCCCCTTCATTGATGGAAGGTTCCTGTATTTCCACCTACATATGATTATTGAGCCCTACAAGTTTGTTTGGTGTAATTAAATACCTGAATTCTCTCTGTTTAATTGAATACTAAGTAATGTAGAAAAGATGTCACTTCTTCCTTTTAGACTCTTTTGTAATGCATATAAAGAGTGAAATTTTGTTGTTAATGGGAGGCTTTCAAGTATGATAATAAACATTCTATTCACAATTTAGAGTACACTTTAGTGGTTGAAACTTAAAATATTTACATTGGTTTAATAAAGTGACCAAAATGTTATGTTCTCAATTTTTATTATTTATAGGCAAATGTTAATTATTATTTTATTGGAGCATAAAATCAAACCCATGTCATCAGCTCCTTTCAGATAATAATCATACTTATATGGATTCCATAACCTATGAGATACCTAAGTTTTCTTAAGAAAGCAATGAGTACCTTTGATGTTATTGGACTCAGCGCAAATCATAAGTAAAGTGATAAAAAATAACAAATTGTTCCCTCCAGTAGACTTTCCTGGATTGCACACAAGCTCCCAAATCAAGACATAGAGACTTATTATCAAATATGAATGTTCAGCCTTATCTTATGTTTGTCATACTAGCTCTTATATTTAATCTGTTTCTCTTCATTGACAGTTTATTTTATTTATTTTACCAGATGGATGGCTGATGTTTTCTCCCACATTATCTTCTCAACATAGCCTAGAGTCCTCTCCTCATTATTCTCTCTGATAGCCAGCGCTGCCTATCTCACCTCTGCATAGGTATTGGCCAATCTGCTTGTTGTTAGATCAAATAGGTGCCTTAGGCAGGCAAACCAACACATCTTTACAGTGTTAAACAAATTTAATTCATCTTGACATAGTTTAATATTCCTCAACAGCTCTCTGATTGACCCCAAAATTTCCTTTTTTGTACTACATTCATTTTGTCCTGATTAAGTCTTTGATACATGACTGGTTGCCCCTTTTGCACTCCATCACAGTCTCAAGGGTGGTGTGAAGACAGATTATCTATTGGGAATGACAAATCACACAGGTGCCCTGCACATCAGGATGAACATAATAATGAGAATTGAATATGTGAAAGAAGAAAAAAATCATCAAATATGTTTTTGTTGGCGGAGGCCACTTGTTGGTTCTGGCTGCTTAGCCCCAAAATAATCACACAGAAACTCTATTAATTAAATCACTGCTTGGCCCATTAGCTCTAACATTTTATTGGCTAACTCTTATATTAATTTAACCCATTTATATTAATCTGTGTAACACCATGTACCTGAGGCTTACAGGCTAAAGATCACAGTGTCTGTTTCCAGCTGGTCCATGGCTTCTCCCTGACTCTGCCCTTCTTTCTCCCAGCCTTTAGCCTAGCTTCCACTGCCTACCTAATTTCTGTCTTGCTATAGGTCCAAAGCAGTTTCTTTATTCATTAATAGTAATCACAGCACATGGAGATGACTCCCACATTACCTCCCTTTTTCTGTTTAAATAAACAGGTAGATTTTAATTTTAACACAGAAAAATTACATGAAACAAAACAGTTATCAATCAAGAATTACATTTACAATATTTATATCTATTTTATCTTTTATCATAACTAAGGAAAACTATAATTATAGTTATAAGTTCTTCAAGTCCATCAAAGACTCCAGAAGGATATAATATTACCTAAGTAAACAAGAAGTACATTGTAAACAATATCCAAAACTTTAGAGTTGACAAAGACAACTTGGTTCATGGACAGTCACCCAAAGTTCTTCTGCACTGTTGGGTTAGCCAATCTTCTACAAATAGGCCCATAGTATCCAGAAGACTTTTCTATGAAGCAGGAAATTTCAAAGACAGTTATGCCTCTATTGTCAGTTCATCAGTCACTTTTGTTTGTGTCCTGATTGTTTCTGGCAAACTCTTTAATGAAGCAGGAACCCTGGTGTGGGACAATGGTTTGTATCCTGTCAGTTGCATTTTAATAAAATGCTTTTTGGACAGTAGCCAAGCAGGAAGTATAGGTGGGACAAGCAGGCAAGAAATACAGGCAGGGTTATTAGAACAAAAGACTTCTGGGAAGAGGAAAACTATTTCCGCAGTTGTGACCCAGATATAAGGTAATAAGAAGCCTGAACTAATGGGCCAATCAGTTTATAACTAATGTTGAGCTCTGTCTGATTTCTTTGGGACTTAAAGGCTTCAGGACCAGGTGGGCAGAAAAACCACAGTCAACAGAGCCCTGAAGTCCCTTTCTCACCTTTAGGCAATTTCAGCAGTCATTTATCTGTAGGTCTTACGTGTCCAGTCAAACAGTCCAGGCAAGAGCAGTTTCTTCCCCAAATGGTTAATAATTCCACAAGAAGCCTCTTCAATGCCCATCTTCCTCTTGAAGTAGCTTGTGCTGCCAGGAGCAGAAGTATTTCATTGTTCTGAAAAGTCCTAAGTCACTAAAACATTTTAAATGCCATATTCTGAAGGTGTCTGAAAGATTTGAAGAATACCTAACTGAAATATGTCTCTATGCATCTACAAAATCTAACTATCATGAATATAAGCTTAACTATTATAGATGAGTATCTGTTAACTTATATTTCTTAATTATACATTACATTTTTAAATGAGCTACACAAACACCATATCTTAATCAAGAGCAGAAATATACAAATAACAAAATTGACCTTAAGTTTGGATAAATAAAGCAAGATCCATACCAATACAAGGTATCCAAATCTATAATGTATCTCTCTTTAAATGTAAAGAAACATTTGCAGACAATATTTGGGAATATGGGCACAGTTTTTTTTTTCTCCAAACTGCATCCTGCTGTTTATTGGGTGAAATAATCTTTTGAGTGTTGTACAAAGTGACCTTTGATAGTTTTGTTCCATCAAACCACACCAGTCTGGAAACAATCCACAGGTTCTCATCCTCAGTGGAAACAAGAGAAGAACTTCTTTCCAAAAGCAACATATCCTTAAACCCAAAATGTAATTGAAATATCTCTCTGTTCTTAGTTCCTTTACAATCCAAAAAATTCAAACATAACTCAATAACATGCATAATCCATTTATTTTATATTTTTATAAACCATTTACTCAATTCTCTATACTAATTTTATTTTCTCTTCCAAGCATACATGCATTTATCCAACACTATAACACTTCTAGATTTGTCTTTATTGCATATCTGTAATTTTTATTGTCCACAAGCACTTTATAAAATGCAACATACTTCTTCTTTTTTTTGGGGGGGGTCAAAAGGGAGCTGAGCTGCCTGGTCTCTTATTTATTTATTTATTTATTTATTTATTTATTTATTTATTTTAAAAAATTACCTCCTCCTCCCCGTTTCCATTTCCCTTCCCCTCCTCCCTCCC
>NW_026068231.1:163209-195925 GCF_014885135.2 Alexandromys fortis
TTGTCCGCCAGGTTCAGGGAGCCCAGTTTCATTCCATGCTTATTCAGTTCCAGTCCGGCTGGCCTTGATGAGCTCCCAATAGATCAGTTCCACTGTCACAGCGGGTGGCTGCACCCCTCGTGGACCTGAATTCCTTGCTCATGTTCTCCCTCCTTCTGCTCCTCATTTGGGTCTTAAGAGTTTAGTCTGGTGCTCCAATTGGGTCTCTGTCTCTATCTCGATCCATAGCCAGATGACGGTTCTAAGGTGATATGTAAGATATTTATCAGTATGGCTATAGGATAGGGTCATTTCAGATTCCCTCCGCTCAGTTGCTCAAGGTACTCGCTGGGGACATCTCCCTGGACACCTGCGAGCCCCTCTAGAGTCAAGTCTCTTGCCAACCCTAAGAAGGCTCCCTTAATTAGGATATATATTTCTCTGCTCCCATGTCCACCCTTCCTTTATCCCAACCATCCCATTCCCCCAAGCTCACCCCAATCTCCCCTTCTCACGTTTCTCACCCCATTTCCCCTTGGCCCCATGCCACTTCATCCCAAATTCCCAGTTTTTGCCCATGAATCTTGTCTACTTCCCATATTCATGCGGGTGACTATGTGTTTTCCTTTGGGTTCACCTTCTTATTTAGCTTCTCTAGGATCACAAATTATATGCTCAATGCCATTTATTTATGGCTAGAAACCAATTATGAGTGAGTACATCCCATGTTCATCTTTTTGGGTCTGGGATACCTCTCTCAGAATAGGGTTTTCTATTTCTACCATTTGCATGCAAAATTCGAGATGTCATTTTTTTACCGCAGAGTAGTACTCTAATGTGTATATATTCCACAATTTCTTCAGCCATTCTTCCATTGAAGGATATCTAGGTTGTTCCCAGGATCTGGCAATAGCTGCTATGAACATAGTTGGACAAATGCTTTTGTCATATGATAGGGCATCTTTGGGTATATTCCCAAGAGTGGTATTGCTGGGTCCAGATGTAGGTTGATCCCGAATTTCCTGAGAAACCTTCACACTGATTTCCAAAGTGGTTGCACAAGTTTGCATTCCCACCAGCAATGGATGAGTGTACTATTTTCTCAACAACCTCTCCAGCAAAGGCTATCATTGGTGTTTTTTATTTTAGCCATTGTTTATACAACTCTATATATAGAGAGAGGTGATTATATATTTTGGAGATCAGGCCTTTGTCTGTTGTAGGGTTGGTGAAGATCTCCTCCCAGTCAGTGGGTTGCCTTTTTGTCTTAGTGACAGTGTCCTTTGCTTTACAGAAGCGTCTCAGTTTCAGGAGGTCCCATTTATTCAATGTTGTCCTTAAAGTCTGTGCTGCTGGGGATATACATAGGAAGCGATCTCCTGTGCCCATCTGTTGTAGGGTACTTCCCACTTTCTCTTCTATCAGGTTCAGTGTGTTCGGCCTGATATTGAGGTCTTTGATCCATTTGGACTCAAGTTTTGTGCATGGCAATAGATATGGGTCTACATTCATTCTTCTACAGGTTGACAACCAGTTCTGCCAGCATCATTTGTTGAAGATGCTTTCTTTCTTCCATTGAATACTTTTAGCTCCTTTATCAAAAATCAAGTGTTCATAGGTTTGTGGGTTAAAATCTGGGTCTTCTACTCTATTCCATTGATCGACTTCTCTGTTTTTATGCCAATACCAAGCTGTTTTCAATACTGAAGCTCTGTAATAGAGTATGAAGTCAGGGATGGTAATGCCTCCAGAAGTTCCTTTATTGTATAAGACTGTTTTGACTATCCTGGACTTTTTGTTTTTCCGTATAAAGTTGATTAATTTCCTCTCAAGAACTGTGAGGAATTTCGATGGGATTTTAATGGGGATTGCATTGAATCTATAAATTGCCCTTGGTAGAATTGCCGTTTTTATTATGTTGATCCTCCCGATCCAAAAGCATGGGAGATCCTTCCATTTTCTGGTATCCTCCTCAATTTCTTTCTTCAAGGACTTAAAGTTCTTGTCAAATAGATCCTTCACATCCTTGGTTAGAGTTACCCCAAGACATTTTATGCTGTTTGTGGCTATCGTGAAAGGTGATGTTTCTCTGATTTCCCTCTCTGCTTCCTTATTCTTTGTGTATAAAAGGGCAACTGATTTTTTGGAATTGATCTTGTATCCTGCCACGCTACTAAAGGTGTTTATCAGCTGTAAGAGTTCTTTGCTGGGGTTTTTGGGGTCGCTCATGTACACTATCATATCATCTGCAAATAATGAAAATTTAACTTCTTCCTTTCCAATTTGAATCCCTTTGATCCCCTTTTGTTGTCTTATTGCTATTGCTAGAACTTCAAGCACTATATTGAAAAGGTATGGAGACAGTGGACTGTCATGTTCCTGATTTTAGTGGGATGGCTTTGAGTTTCTCTCTGCTTAGTTTGATGTTAGCTGTTGGCTTGCTGTAAATGGCTTTTATTATATTTAGGTATGAGCCATGTATCCCTAATCTCTCCAAGACCTTTATCATAAAGGGATGTTAAATTTTGTCAAATGCTTTTTCAGCATCTACTGAAATGATAATGTTTTTTTTCTTTCAGTTTATTTATATGATGGATTTCATTGATGGATTTTCGTATGTTGAACCAGCCCTGCATCTCTGGGATGAAGCCTACTTGATCATAATGGATAATTTTTCTAATGTGTTCTTGGATTTGGTTTGCCAGTATTTTATTGAGGATTTTCGAGTCGATGTTCATGAGTGAGATTGGCCTGTAATTCTCTTTCTTGGTTGAGTCTTTGTGTGGTTTTGGTGTCAGGGTAACTGTAGCTTCATAAAAGGAATTTGGCAATGACTTTTCTGTTTCTATACTGGGAAATACCTTAAGGAGTATAAGTATTAGGACTTCTTGGAAGTTCTGGTAGAATTCTGCATTGAAACTGTCTGGACCTGGGCTTTTTTTGGTAGGGAGGTTTTTTATAACAACTTCTAATTCATCGCGACTAACAGTTCTATTGAGATTGTTTATCTGGTCCTGGTCTAATTTTACTATATGGCACTTATCTAGAAAAGTGTCCATTTCTTTCACATTTTCCAATTTTGTGTCATACAGGCTTTTGTAGTAAGATCTAATGATTTTCTGAATTTCCTTTGTGTCTGTGATTTTGTCTTCCTTTTCATTTCTGATCTTGCTAATTTGTGTATTCTCTCTCCACCGTTTGATTAGTTTGGATAGGGGTTTATCAATCTTGTTGATTTTCTCCAAGAACCAGCTTTTTGTTTAATTGAATCTTTGGATTGTTTTCTGTGTTTCTATTTTGCTGATTTCAGTCCTTAGTTTGATTATTTCTAGTCTTCTACTCCTCCTAGGTGAGTCTGCTTCTTTTTTTTTTTTTTCTAGAGCTTTCAGGTGGGCCGTTAAATCTCCTTATGTGTGCTTTCTCCGTTTTCTTTAAGTGGGCACTTAGTGCTATGAAATTTCCTCTTAGCACTGCTTTCATAGTGTCCCATAGGTTTGAATATGTTGTCTCTTTATTTTCATTGAATTCAAGACAGTCTTTGATTTCTTTCTTTATTTCTTCCTTGATCCTGATGTGGTTCAGTAGTTGACTGTCCAGTTTCCATGAGTTCATAGGCTTTCTAGGGGTAGCATTGTTGTTGAATTCTAACTTTAACCCATGGTAATCTGATAAAACACAAGTGGTACTGATACTTTTTGAAACTGTGTAAGTTTGCTTTGTTACCAAGTATGTGGTCAATTTTCGAGAAGGTTCCATGAGCTGCAGAGAAGAAGGTATATTCTTTCCTATTTGGGTGGACTGACCTATAGATGTCTGTTAAGTCCATTTTATTCATTACCTCCCTTAATCCTCTTATTCTCTGTTAGGTTTCTGTCTGATTGACCTGTCCATTGGTGAGAGAGGAGTGTTGAAATCTCCTACTATTAGTGTATGAGGTTTGATGACTGCCTTGAGATTTAGTAATGTTTCTTTTACGTAAGTGTGTGCTTTTATATTAGCAGCATAGATATTCAGGATTGAGACTTCATCCTGATGAATTGTTCCTGTTATGAGTATAAAGTGTCCATCTCGATCTCTTCTAATTGATTTAAGTTTGAAGTCAACTTTGTTAGAAATTAGTATGGCTATACCTGCTTGTTTCTTAGGTCCATTTGCTTGATAAAAAGTTTCCCAGCACTTTACTCTGAGTATATGTCTGCCTTTGTGGTTGAAGTGTGTTTCTTATAAACAGCAGAATGTTGGATCCTGTTTTCGTATCCAATCTCTTAGCCTGTGCCTCTTTATAGTGAGTTGAGTCCATTGACATTAAGTGATATTAATGACCAGTGGTTGTTAACTACGGTCACTTGTTTAGTAATAGAGTTTGTGTGTTTCCCTCCTTTGAGTTGTGCTGATGAAGGGTCTCTAGATGTCTGAGTTATTGTGGGCATTGTTGGACTCCTTGGATTGTGATTTTCCTTCTATTACTTTCTGCAAAGCTGGATTTGTGCCTAAATATTGTTTAAATTTGTTTTTATCCTGGAAAATTTTGTTTTCTCCATTTATAGTGAACAAAAGCTTGGCTGGGTATAGCAGTCTGAGCTTGCATCCATGGTCTCTTAGTTTCTGCAGAATATCTATCCAGGACCTTCTGGCTTTCATGGTTTCCATAGAGAAGTCAGGTGTAACTCTGATAGGTTTACCTTTTATAAGTAACTTGGCCTTTTTCCTTTGCAGGTCTTAATATTCTTTCTTTATTCTGTATGTTTTGTGTTTTGATTATTATATGGCAAGGAGATTTTTTTTTGTCCAGTCTATTCGGTGTTCTGTATGCTTCTTGAACCTTCACAGGAATATCGTTCTTTAGGTTGGGAAGTTTTCTTCTATCATTTTATTAAATATATTTTCTGGACCGTTGAGCTGCACTTCTTCTCCTTCTTCTACCCCTATAATTCTTAGGTTTGTTTTTTTTTTATTGTGTCCCAGATTTCCTGAATGTTTTGTGATGAGAATTTGTTGGTTTTGCTGTTTTCTTTGATCAGTGTGTTTATTTTCTCTATCGTATCTTCAGTGTCTGACGATCTTTCTTCTATCTCTTGTATTCTGTTGGTAGTACTTGTCTCTGTAGTTCCTGTTAGTTTACCCAGATTTTCCATCTCCATCCTTCCCTCGGTTTTTGTTTTCTTCATTACTTCCATTTCATTCTTCAAGTCTTGAACCACTTCCCTTACCTGTTTGATTGCTTTTTCTGGTTTCTCTTGGTTTTCTTGGGTATCTTTGAGCGATTTATTCATTTCCTCTACCTTTTTGTTTGTAATCTCTAATTGTTTATGGCAGTTTTTCACCTCCTGCTTAAGGTCTTCTATTATTTTCATATAATTCACTTTTGAGTCGATTTCTTCTAATTCTTCTGGAGTAGGGTGTACAATTCTTCTTATTTCGGGATCCCTGGATTCTGGTGATGTCATGTTGCCTTTCAGGTTGTAGGAGGAATTCTTGCATTGGCACCTTCCCATCTCTTCCTTCAAATGGAGCCAGGAGAGGCCTGGTGTCTTGGTCCAGTCTTTGCTGTGACTGACTCTCTGGGTGTATCTCTTCAGTGTAGAAGCAGGCACCGTCCCGTCCAGATGGAACTCCTCAGCACCAAAACATGGACACCTGGTAGTCCAATGACCAGCTGAAAAAAATGTTGGAACTTCGGGGCAGGGCGGGGACGTGTAGAACACAGGAGACCCTGTCACACAAGCTGAAGGTGAGCGTGCTCCCTTTGTGTGTCCTTGTGGCCTGCCCAATAGGCAGGTACTCACCGCTCTGGGTGTGTAGCCTTAGTGTAGGAGCAGAAAACTGTTCCTGAGCAGAGAACCTTGGAGAAAATGCAGGCTTGGGGGGGGGGGGGGTTGTGCGTAAGAAAGACAACCCTGCAGAAGGACCTGAGGGAGGGGGGTTTGTGCTCTTTTCCGGGACACTCTGCCCCTGGATAGCACACACTCACCCGTCCAGATGGAACTCCTCAGCACCTAAACAGGGTTGCCTGGTAGCCCAATGATTCCGGGACAAAAGGAAGAATGTGGCAGCCAGCGCAGGGTTGAGGAGAGCACAGGAGACCATGGAGCACCAGCTGATGGTGCCCGGGATCCCTTACAGGGGACCTTGAGATCTGCCTGGTAGGCAGGCACTCACTGCTCTGTGTTGGGTAGCCTTAGTGTAGGAGCTTAAAGCTGTTCTTGAGCATTGGTCCTAGCATACAGCGGGGTAGCCATACTTCTTAAACCTTAAACTGCACCATTACTATGGTATATACCATATATTTTGCTTGATAGCATGGTGAAGCCACTTGTGCCTCTGTGACTAGCATACCATCACTCTTTCAGGCACACAGCCAGTCTACATTGCCATCAAGCAAGCTACAACATGCTACCCACAAATGCCATCCAAAATTTCTGTCTTCCAAAAGAGCCAGAGCTCATGCTGGCAGCATGGCCCAGAAAGCTACATTTTAAAGCTGCATGGATTTTATTTTGATGATGTTATTTCCCCTTCTATACCTATTGACAAATCTACTTCTCTGATCCTCCAATTCTATATTTCTATCTCCTATGAAAACTAAAATAAAAAAAAATATTGAATCCATTTTGTGTTTGTCAATTTCTCCTGGGCATCCTACCCTGGAGTGTGGTTGACATACCCAGTATCACTACATTGAAGAGAACCAAGTTTCTTTCTCCTGACAGCTATCTACTGCAAATATTCTCTTGGCTAGGGACAAATGTCCACTTAATTTTCTAGGAAGAAATTTTTAGTGTGGTATTTGTTATGCTGAAGACAATCATAGAGTGATTGATTAAAAGACTTATGTGATGCAAGATAAAGTGGGTAAGTTTATAGTAATGTGTCAAAGTAGGGTAAGAAGGGATTAGGTAGGTCTCACACATAATTTCAGTAAATGACCTTAATTTACAATGGAACAACTATTGATGTGAGCAGGAAAAATGAAAATATGTAAGGATCTGGAAGCAGGAATTAGTGGAATAAACTTGTAAACTTTCTGTTTAGGATACTCCAACTTTCTCATTGAAATAAATTGGATTATCAGCTATGAATGAATGAAATAATTAACTACAGAAGTACTTTTAGTATTCACTTATCTCAATTATATATACTTTGCTTTCAGAGATTGTCCTGATCCAATGGTAAAGAGATCAACTATATTGTAGATCAAATTTTAGGGAGAAAGTATTCAGAATTTTATACATAAATATTATTCTAGCTGTTAAATTTATAATTATTCATGTAAATTAGAACAAGTGCTATAGTATGTAATATGCTTATAAAAGTATTCTATAAAGATCACCTTTGTTCAAATTGTGTTGACTTATTTTCTATTTGTTCTTTTGATTTCTTTATAATATATGCCCCTGCTTTATTTGTGTATATATTTATTATTGCTTGTATATGCAACTGGTTTTATTTCTTGAAGCTTTTTTTAATTAGTGTATGTTCTGTTTCTGCTTTTTTTTTCCCTTACCAACCTGACAGAGTTCAGCATCTTCTTAGAATAGGAACCTCAATTGAGAAAATGCTGCTATAATATTTGAATAGAGAAAAGTCTGGCTATGGGACATTTCTCGATTAATTATGGATGTGGAAGGGCTCAGCTCATTGTTGATGATATTACTCTTGAACAGGTGACTCTATGTAGTGGATATTCTCTCCACCCTTGACTTTGGGCTATCTGCCCTGATAAACATGGTGCTTCTTGTCTTCCTATGTTACCTCTTATAAGGAAGGAGGGGTGTGGTCATTCTCTCTTGGCTGGTGAAAACTGAGACTGATGTGAGATTCCATTCTGTATATGGTGAATATATTTTATTTCCATTGGTTAATAAAGAAACTTTTTTTGGCCTATGGCAGGGCAGAATATAGCTAGACAGAAAAACTAAACTGAATGCAGTGAGAAAGAAGGCAAAGTCAAGCAGACACTGTATAGCTACTAAAAAAGAAGGATGCCAGAACCTTGCCAGTAAGCCACAGACTCATGATGATACACAGAAAATAGAAATAGGTTAATTTAAAATGTAAGAGATAGTTAGGAATATGCCTGAGCTGTCAGCCAGTATTATAATTAATATAGGTTTGTGTGATTATTCAGATATGGGTGGCCAGGAAACTTTAAAAGCATGGTTTCCATTTACATGAGACAGGTGCTGTGAATCAGCATGTGATCTGTCTCTAGCTTTGCATGGATTCTGAAACTGAATTTACCATATTTTATATTCATGAGTGTATTTCCCCCATTTATTTCTTAATAAATTTTGGATACCTCTTAAGCAGATGCATGTTGATTTCTCTTGACAGTCCTGAGTGGTATGGGAAAGTATACTTAGTAAGCTATGGGGAACAGGCTAATATACAACATACCTCCATGACTTCTCCTTCAGTTCCTGCCTCAAATTTCTTCTTTGGATTTCCTCAACTTACTACGATCAAATAAATCCTTTTTACACCAAGTTGCTTTTGGTCTCTTTTTCATCACAGCAATAGAAATTAAATTTAGGCAACATACATGTATGCATAGAATTAATATATTATCTTTCAAAAAATGATTTTAATATACTAATGTGTTACTGATAAATTGACCATATTTCTTGACCATAAGTCTACTTTTTTACTGGTATAGTGACATTGTCTCTATTTTGATATTATTGGTGGATATGTTATCCTTACTGAATTGGTATCTACTGACATTTGATAATCTTCACAAAATCTCATGAAAAGAGGTTTAGCATTTATTATATTATATATTTCATTAAGTATTTTGTTCTACATTTGTAGTGATGTTAATATCAAAGAGATCATAATTTTGAAAAAATAATTATATATAAATAAATTATCTATAAAACTATTATATTAAGCTATGTATTTGGATTAAAAAGTTAATGAGCTTTATTACTCTTGCCATGTTACTCTTGCAGAGGCACCAAGTTTTAGTACCAGATCACAAAATGGACAGGCTGAAGCTGGAGTTATAGACATTTTTAACCTATCCATTTTGTGATCTGGTACTAAAACTTGGAGTCTCTGGATACTTAGAAAACCTGGACTCACATGTACATTTGCCAAGATGCAAATATAGACATATACAGAAGATTAACTAAAAATTAAATTATTACTGATGTGGGACATCTCTTTGTACACTTGAATATGTTTTATTACCATTGGTTAATAAAGAAGCTGATTTTTGCCAATAGCCAGATGAAATAGAGCTAGATGGAAAATCCAAACAGAGATATTTGGAGAAAAAGATGACAGAGAGATGCTAGCGTCTATCAGGGAGACAAGATATAAGGAAACAAATCACAAAACTTGTAGTAACATATAGACTAATAGAAATGGGTTAATTTAAATATGTAGAGCTAGCCAGTAAGAAGCCTGATCCATCAGCCAAACAGAGTGTAATTGATATTAAGCCTCAGAGTTGTGATTTGGGAACTGGTGGGCAGGAAAGAAACCTCCAGTTACAAATGTTGCCAGACATGGATCCATGTAAGACATGAGAAATCTTTAAAAGGTACTGAACCCAAAGAAATGGAGCCCCATGGGGCTTCCTAGTCTCACAGTCTCTTGCCAGCAGCAGCGCAGACACACATCTTTCAACAGCTGCCTGCAAGATCAAGCAAGCCACCAGCCACAATGAAGTAAATGGTTTGGTGAGTTTCTGCAGTTTCACACAGGCCTTGCTACAGACAGGCTAATTAGCCATATCCTATATGGATGATTTAGCTTTTGCTCATACAGACAAAAATGGCTAAAAGATACACAGTTAAAAGAGGTCCAGGCAGACAATCTTCTAAACATCATCCAAAGTATTTTGCAATATCAAAAGATTAAGAAAAAAAAAAGAAATAAAAGGGTATTGGAAGTTAATAAAGAAATAAATAGTTTAAAAATTAATATAATGACGTCTTTAATATAGAATAAGATAATAAAAAGAATAATCCACATGGAGATGGGCAATACATACAGCATCTGGATCCCGTACATTACTGTGTTGATTTAGAGATTTTTGATGGCTGAAGGGCAAAATAGAGCTACTGAGAGACATTGGGTTGAAAGAGAGATTGATAAAATACACCAAACAAAATATTTTTAAAATGAATTAACTTTAAAAGAAATAGATCTTTTAAATTCCCAGGACTTGGTGATTATTTCAAATTTTTTCATGGAGCCTAAAAATACTTTGCATACAAACAGATTGAAGCAATTTGGAGAAAATGTCATTCATATTCCCAAGAGTTGGGGATATGGATGGTGTTTTATTATTTAATGGTTTGTTGATGTTCTCATTTTTTTAGGGGAATATGGAAATTTAGGGAAAAGACAACTATTAATTTCAGATATTGTGCATTAGCATGAATTTGGTATAATGATGCAAATTTAATGTTAATTTTGTTATAATGTATATATTTTCCTATTCTTGTTTAAATAATTTTTGTAAATTGATAAAAATTAAGGTCTTCTCTTATACTGTATATATGTTAGAAATGCCTACTGGACGCTGATCAGGAGTGTTAGTGTTTAAGAGAGTTTGTTCGTCATCTCTCAGAACTGAGTTCATTTCTCCATTTCAGCAAGCATACAATCACATGTAATTTCAGCTCTACATGATTCTACTCTCTCTTCTGACTGCTGTGGCCACACACACACACTCACGCACACACACACACGTAGTATACTTAGGCACATACACACCCCCCACACACATGCACATACACAGACACACACACAGACACACACACACAAACACACACACACAACGCTTAGACAATCACTGAATAGTTTCAGATCCACTACCCACACTTACCTTTGCAATGTAAGTCTCTTCTTTCTTTTTCCTTTTTTTTTTTTCCCACTTCTGTCACAACTGTGGCCAGGTTTATAACATAGGCTTAGTTTCAGATCCACAGCTTAAGAACCAGGTTTGTTCCATAATCACATTTTCCTGGTAAGTCTCATTTTTTCCTGTCTTTTACCTGTCTCATTTTTCACTCCATATATTGATATATACACAGACACAAGCCTAGATCTAGACCTGTGGCAATAAACCATTTTTGCCTGTGCCAACTCAATAGCTCATCTACCACATTTACCTGGAATTCTTGGATCCTGTATGCACCCAACCCAAGTTATACCAGATTTGTATGCCAGACATACAACAAAAGAAGTACACATGCCCAGGTTAAGTAGTAAAGTATAAACACACATACGTAAAAAAAAAACTTGAACTGTCAAGAGAGGGTGGCTCCTATCAAGTAACTATTGAGGTGAATCTCAGGACACAAACTTTAAAAAAAATTCATGTTTCCTTTATAAAAGTGTTCAAAATATTTAAAGAATATATAAACAAATGTAGTTTATTAAACTCTAGGAGTATAACAAAAAGTGTTCAAGTAATATCCAAGAAAATGTCTGTATGTAATTAATAATATGATAAATATAATTGAGGATTTTGAAAACTTAGTTCAATAAAGAGAAACACTGAAAAAAACACAAGTGTAACATGAAGGGGCTGCTTGTTTGGGGTTTCTGTTTTGCCCAGTTCCCACAGCTGGTAACCCCAAAGAAATTACACAGAGGTTTATATTATAAACTGATTGGCCCATTAGCTCAGGCTTCTTGTTAACTCTTATAACTTAGATTAGCCCAGTATTCTTATCTACACTATCCACATGGCTCGGTAACTTTTTCATCAGGGCAGGTCACATCCTGCTTCTTGGTGTCTGGACAGGACTGCAGGAAGAACTTCCTTCTTCCCAGAATACTCCTGTTCTCATTGCCCTGCCTCTATTTCCTGTCTGGTTGTCACACCTATACTTCCTGCCTGACCAATCAACATTTATTTGGAACATAATTGACAGAATACAGAATTGTCTCACACTACACAAGCTCAATTGATGATAGTGAAAAACTCAATATCCCAATTCAGAAACTCAGAGGAATCCTTACAAGTAGAAATTACCAAGTAGAAGATATAATATCAGGACTTGAAGTTAAAGTAGATGATTTCTAAAAGCAAGCAAATATCATGAAGAACTTTAAACACCACAGTAAAGAAAAAGGCAAGAAATTTGGGACACAAAGAAAAAAAACTTTGAATTGCAAGCTTATATGAGAAAAAAGAATTACAGATCAATGGCAAACTAGATCTCTAAACAGATCACAGTTAAAAACTTTCCCAAACAAAAGAAAGACATTTCCATACAGAGATACAAGATCCAACTTAACAGGCAAAACCACAAAACAAACTTTCCCAAGGCATATAATCATTATTATACTAAACTTATGGAACAAAAGATAAAAATGTTGGATGCTGAAAAAGAAATAAGAAACAAGTTGCATATAAAGAAAAACCAATAATATCTGATTTCTCAATGAAAACTGTAAAAGTCAGATGATTCAGGAGCAATGTACTCAAGTTCTAAAAAGTCACAACTACCAATGAAGACTATTGTAACCAACATTACTATCTGGCACAGTCAAAAGAAAAAGAAAATATTTCATTATCCAAACTAGCTAAAATAATCACATTCCAAACCAAACAACAATGGCAACAAAAATTAACCAAAACACTGGAAACAATATTTTGAAAATATGACAGTAATAAGCACAGTCAAGATACTTTAAAAAGAAAAACAAATAAAATTATAAGTTACTGAAAGCAAACCCCAATTAAGAACACATACTAGCAAAAATTTTGAAATGACTGCAATCCACAAACACCTTCTAATAATATGTCTTAATAATGCACTCAACTTTCTAATAAAAAATACAGGCTAGATGAATGAATTGTGAAACAAAATCTACCTTTCTTTTGTCTACAAGAAACTCATCTATTTTTTAGAGATAGGCAATACACTAGAATGAAAGCATGGAAAAATACTAAAAAAAATAGCAGAAAGCAATCATGTGCTTACATCCTACTTTATGAGAAAAAAGATTTAAAACAAAAATTCATCAAAAGGTGCCACGTCCACAGCAGTGACTGCCGTGTAGTGACAAAATGCCTCTGCGCTGGTCTTTGCCTGCTGAAGGATTGGGGTTAGAGCTTCTTGGAGCGAAGCCCCTGGTGGTCCCCTGGCAATCAGTGGTCAAGATAGGACCTGATGCCGTAGGCAGATCTCATATCTGGAGATGGCCCTGAGAGCGAGCCCTCCTAACACCTTGCCTGATCTTTCTCTGTATTTCTTAATTTTTCTGTTTGCAGCTGACCGCTTACCAAGAGATCAAAGTACGTCCTTGGCTCGGCTCCACCGTTCACTAAAGCAGTCCTTGAGGAACTGAAGTATGCCCCACGCCACATGAGCCTGGGAAACTTCATTAATTATGAAACAGAAGCGGCTAAAGTTGAAATGTTATGAGGGAATCGTCATAGTGAATCAGATTTAGAGAGAAAAGAAGAGTTAGAGAAAATTCCCCTTTATGGAAAGATTAGCTAGACCCCAGAAGCCCTGGTGTCTTTATAGTAAGAAGGAAAGAAAGGAAATTATTGAAAACATGAGACCAGCTTTAATATATTGGTATAGGAACTATCATGAGGAAACGAGAAAACTATTAGGGGATATGGAGCAAAGAATAAAAAATTATATAAATAAAAAGCTAGACCCAGGACCCTGAGAACTAGTCCCCCACGGTAGAATGTGGTTAATGGTGCGAGACAAAACAAAACTGAAAGTCCTTGCCAACATCTTGAGCACGTAGAGGGGAGCACGTAGAGGGAGCTCTATTTTGATTATGCTTAGCCTTGATTTATGTCTGGAACCCTGAGTGGGGTGATGTAGTGAGCCTGCCAAGTTCTTTGACCTGTTTTGTACAAAAACTGAAGCTTTGCAGAAGTAAAATTGCAGCAGATTCTCACTACCAGTGTGTCTGTCTGTCATTCCCTTGCATCGTATCCTGACTATCCTATCCTTCAACCCTGTCCTCCCGTGGATAGCAGTCTCACAGAGGGACGGTCCGTGGCAAAAAGGAGTCATCATTCTTTTTTATTGAAAATTTCCACCTCCTTCTTACTCCCACTTCGCTCCCCTCCCCCAACTCCCCCACTCATCCCTCTCCAGTCCAAGGAGCAGTCAGGGTTCCCTATGCTATAGGAAGTCCAAGGTCCTCCCTCTTTCCCCCAGGTCCAGGAAGGTGAGCATCCAAACAGACTTGGCTCTCACAAAGCCCTTCCATGAAGTAGAATCAAAACCCAGTGCCATTGTCCTTGGCTTCTCTTTCAGCCTCCACCATTAGTCACATTCAGAGAGTCCTGTTTGATCACATGCTCCATCAGTTCCAGTCCAACTGGCCTTGGTGATTTCCTATTAGATCAGTCCCGCTGTCTCAGTGAATGGATGCACCCCTAATGGTCCTGCCTTCCTTTCTCATGTTCTCCCTCCTTCTGCTCTTCATATGGACCTTGGGAGCTCAGTCCAGTGCTCTAATGTGGGTCTCCATCTCCATCTATCGCCACGTGAAGGTTCTATGGTGATATGCACTATATTCATCTAGTATGGCTATAGGATAAGGCCAGTTCTGGCACCCTCTCCTCTGCTGCCCAAGAAACAAGCTGGGGTCATCTTTTTGGACACCTGGGAATTCCTCCAGAGTCATGTCTCTTGCCAACATTAAAATGGCTCCCTTAATTAAGATATCTACTTCTCTGCTCCCTCATCCATCACTCCTCCATTCAAACCATACCATTCCCTCAATTTCTCCCCATCCTTCCCTTCTCCCATATCTCTCCCTATCTCACCTCATCCCTACCCCAGCTTCACCACCACACTCCCAACCCCTGTCTGGCAATCTTGTCCACTTCCAATATCCAGCAGGATAACTATATGTTTTTCTTTGGGTTCATCTTCTTAATTAGCTTCTGTAGAATCATTAGTTAGAGGCTCAATGTCCTTTATTTATGGCTAGAATCCACTTATGAGTGAGTACATACCATATTCATCTTTCTTTGGGTCTGGGTTATTTCACTCAAGATAGTGTTTTCACTGGGTTATCTCAATCAGTAAAGTGTTTTCTATTTACATCCATTTGCATGCAAAATCCAAGATGTTTTTTTTTTTTTACCACTGAATAGAACTCTAAAGTGTATATTGCCACACCTTCTTTATCCATTCTTCTATTGAGAGGCACCTAGGTTGTTTCCAGATTCTGGCTATGAACATAGTTGAACAAATGCTTTTGTAGTATAATTGGACATCTTTTGAGTATATTCCCAAGAGTGGTATTGCTGGGTCTTGAGGTAGGTTGAGTCCCAGTGTCCCGAGAAACCGCCACACTGATTTGCAAAGTGGTTGCACAAGTTTGAATTCCCACCAACAATGGATGAGTGTTCCCCTTACTCCATATCTTCTCCAGCAAAGGCTATTGTTGGTGTTTTTGATTTTAGCCATTCTGACAGATGTAAGATGGTATCTCAAATTGTTTTGATTTGCATTTCCCTGATCACTAAGGAGGTTGAGCATGACCTTAAGTTTCTTTTGGCCATTTGAACTTCTGTTGAGAATTCTTTGTTCAGTTCAATACCCCATTTTTAATTGGGTTAATTAGAGTTTTAATGTCTAGTTTATTGAGTTTTTTATATATTTTGGAGATCAGACCTTTGTCTGATGTAGGGTTGGTGAAGATCTTCTCCCAATCAGTAGGATGCCTTTTTGTCTTAATGAGTGTCCTTTGCCCTACAGAAGCTTCTCAGTTTTAGGAGGTTCCATTTATTCGATGTTGCTCTTATTGCCTTTGCTACTTGGGGTTATACATAGGAAGTGGTCTCCTGTGGCCATGTGTTGCAGTCTACTTCCCACTTTCTCTTCTATCAGGTTTAGTGTGGTCGAATATACACTGATGTCTTTAATCCATTTGGACTTGAGTTTTTGTACATGGTGATAGATATGGATCTATTTTCATTCTCCTACAGGTTGACATCCAGTTATGCCAGCACCATTTGTTAAAGATGCCCTCTTTCTTCCATTGTATACGTTTAGCTCTTTAGTCAAAAAATCAGGTGTTGATAGGTTTGTGGATTAATATCTGGGTCTTTGATTCGATTCCATTGGTCAACATCTCTTTTTTTGTGCCAATACCAAGCTGTTTTCAATACTGTCATCAGAAACCACCATACAAAAAAAAAAAAGCCCTGGAACAAATGGTTTCAATACAGAATTCTACCAGAACTTCGAAAAGCAGCTAATACCTATACACCTTAATGTGTTTCACAAAATAGAAACAGATGGGTCATTGTCAAACTCCTTTTATGAAGCTATAGTCACCCTGATACTCAAACCACACAAAGAATTAACCAAGAAAGAGAATTACAGACCAATCTAAAAAAGTGTCCATTTCTTTTATATTTTCCAATTTTCTGGCATATAGGCTTTTGTAATAAGATCTAATGATTCTCTGAATTTCCTCTGTGTCTGTGGTTATGTCCCCCTTTTCATTTCTGATCATCATAATTTGCCAGTTCTCTCTCTGCCATTTGATTAGTTTGGATAGGGGTTTGTCACTTTTTGTTTCATTGATTCTTTGGACTGTTTTCTGTGTTTCTATTTTGTTGATTTCAGGCCTCAGTTTGATTATTTTCAGTCTTCTACTCCTCCTGGGTGAGTCTGATTCATTTTTTTTCTAGAGCTTTCAGGTGTGCTGTTAAGTCTCTAATGTGTGCTTTCTCCATTTTCTTTATGTGGGCACTTAGTGGTATGAACTTTCCTCTTTGCACTGTTTCATAGTGTCCCATAGGTTTGGGTCTTTATTTTCATTGATTTCAAGGAAGACTTTAACTTTTTTCTTTATTCCTTCCTTGACCAAAGGGTGGTTCAGTAGTTGACTGTTCAGTTTCCATGGGTTTGTAGGCTTTCTTGGGTTAGAATTGTTGTTGAAGTCTAACTTTATTCCATGGTGATCTGATAGTACACAGGTGGTTACTACAATTTCTTTGTATCTATGGATGTTTGCTTTGTTACCAATTATGTGATAAATTTTTGAGAAGGTTCCATGCAATGCTGAGAAGAAGGTATATTCTTTTCTGTTTGGGTGGAATATTATATAGATATCTGTTAAGTCCATTTGGTATTACATCTGATAGTTCACTTATTTTTCTGTTAAGTTTCTGTCTGGTTTACCTGTCCATTGGTGAGAGTAGAGTGTTGAAATCTCCTACTATTAGAGTCTGGGGTTTGATGTATGCTTTGAGTTTTATTAATCTTTCTTTACATATGTGGGTGCTTTTATATTAGGGAAATAGATATTCAGGATAGAGACTTCCTCCTGATGACTTGTTTCTGTTATGAGTATAAAGTATCCAACTCCTTCTCTTCTGATTGATTTTAGTTTGAAATCAATTTTATTAGATATTTGTATAGCTACACCCACATGTTTCTTTGGATCATTTGTTTGGAAAACTTTATTTTTATTTTTATTTTATTTTATTTTATTTTTTTTGATTTTTCAAGACAGGATTTTTCCATAGCTTTTTGGTTCCTGTCCTGGAACCTGCTCTTGTATACCAGGCTGGCCTCAAACTCACAGAGATCCACCTGCCTCTGCCTCCTGAGTGCTGGGATTAAAGGCGTGCACCTCCACCACCCGGCCTAGAAAACCTTTTTCCAACACTTTACTCTGAGGTAGTGTCTGTCTTTGAGTTTTAAATGTGTTTCTTGTAGACAGCAGAATGTTGGATGCTGATTTCATATCCATTCTCTTAATCTATGCCTTTTCATAGGTGAATTGAATCCATTGATATTAAGTGATATTAATGACCAGTGGTTGTTAACTCCAGTTATTTTTCTGGTGGGAGAGTTTGTGTGTTTCCCTTCTTTGAGCTGTGCTGGTGAATGGTTTTCTAATGCTTGTGTTAATATGAGTGTTGTTGGCTTCCTTGGTTTGTAATTTTCTTTCTAGTATTTTCTGTAAGGCTGGGTTTGTGGAAATGTATTTTTTAAAATAGTTTTTGTCCTGTAATATCTTGTTTTCTCCATCAATGGTGAATGAAAGCTTTGCTGGATACAGTACTCTGGGCTTGCATCCATGGTATCTTAGTGTCCGCAGCACATCTATCCAAGATGTTCTGGCTTTCATTGTTTCTATTGAGAAGTCAGGTGTAATTCTGATCGGTTTCCCTTTATATGTTACTTGACCTTTTTCCTTTGCAGGTCTTAATATTTGTTCTTTATTCTGTATGTTCTGTGTTTTGATTATTATATGACGAGGGGAGGCTTTTTATGATTCAGTTTATTTGGTGTTCTGTAAGCTTCTGGTACCTTCATAAGAATATTCTTCATTAGGTTGGCAAAGTTTTCTTCTATAATTTTGTTGAATATATTTTCTGGGTCTTTGAGCTGTAATTCTCCTTCTTCTACCCCTATTATTCTTAGTTTTGGTCTTTTCACAGTTTACCAGATTTCCTGGATGTTTTGTGTTAAGAAATTGTTGGATTTGCTGTTTTCTTTAATCAATGAGTTTATTTCCTCTATAGTAACTTTGGTGTCTGAGATTCTTTCTTGTATCTCTTGTATTTTGTTGGTTATGCTTGTCTCTATAGTTCATAATTGATTACCCAGATTTTCCATCTCCAGCCTTCCCTCGGTTTGTGTTTTCTTCATTACCTCCATTTCATCTTTCAAGTCTTGAACTGTTTCCTTTACCTGCTTGATTGCTTTTTCTTGTTTTCTTCATTTTCTTGGGAATCTTCAGGAGATTTATTCATTTCATTCTGTTTGCCATCTCTATTTCTTTATTGCAGTTTTCTCCTCCTGTTTAAGTTCCTCTATTATTTTCATAATGTTCCATTTAATGCCATTTTCTTCTATTTCTTCTTGAGCAGGGTATTCAATTCTTCTTGTTTCGTCCTCCCTGAATTCTGGTGATGTCATGTTGCCTTTCAGGTTGTTGGAGGAATTCTTGAATTGATGCCTGCGCATCTCTTCCTTCAAATGGAGACAGGAGAGTCTTGGTGTCTTGGTACAGTTTTAGCTGTGACTGACGCTCTGGATGGAACTCCTCAGCACAGACACAGGGTCTCCTGGTAGTCCGAGGACACTGAAGACAAAAAGGTGAATGTGGGGGCTGGGCTCTCAAGTGTAACACAGGAGACCCTGCAGCAGGAGCTGGGGGGTGGGCCTGTGCTCTCTTCCTGGACAGTCTGCCCCAGGATAGCACACACTAGCCCCTCTGGTTGGAACTTCTCAGCACTGAAACAGAGATCAGGAGTAATCATTCTTATAAAAGGATTAGTTTTCAAGAAAAATATTACAGTAATATTAAATATTTTGGTACAAATTTATGGGTCACCAGATTTTCTAAAAAGCATGAAATGGAACTTAAATCTGTATTAAAACAAATCCAATACATATAGGTGATTTTCCTATTCTACTTTTTTCAATAGATATGTTATATGAACAGATATTTTACAGAGAAACCACAGAATTAAGTAATATCTTATATCAATAGAAACAGATATTTACAGAATATTCTACTTGAATGCCAAAGAAAATATATTCTACTCAACAACATGTACAAGAGTATCTAAGGTAGACTACAGGTTGAAACACACACATAAATACACACACACACACACACATATGCACATTCACATGTCAGGAGCCATGTCAGGCTTCCCCTTTCTCACATCTCACAGGGCCTTGAAGTAAAAATCATGAGACAGAAAACTTAAAGTTATCCAAAACATTTCGAGCTCTGGAAAGCACCACAGAGTGTCTTCAAAGCTTGCTGCTTATCACTAACAGGAGGTGTTCTAGCCACTGACCTTGCAACTGCCATGCTTAGCTGCCAAACTGCCCCACTTAGTTGCCTAGCTACCGAGCCCCTCCTTCCCTTCCCTCTTTCCTCAGTTCCCCCTACCCGAGCTCCTCACTGAGGAGTATATAAGATGTAAAACTTGCTTCAATAAGGGGGATGCCTTGACAAGGAATACTGCTTGGCGTCCGTTTCTCTCTCCCCCTATGTCTTTCAGATAGTGCCTCTTCAAGACCCTGGAGTAACTAAGGACCTGCTGGGCAGGTCATTCACACTTACAAATCTTAAGAAATACAGAAAACTTGAAATAATTACATGTCTTAACTGACTATTTTATAAAGTGAAGTAACACAGACCCAAAAAGAAAACTACCATATGTTCTCTCTCTTCTGATGTTCTTAGCTCCAAATCTTCATATGTAGACATATTAAATGGAGTACCACAGAAGTCAGGGAAGTATAAAGGGGCACATATAAGGGTGAACAAAAGAGAAAATCAGAATACAGGTTATAAGGGTAAAATAGAAATAATGTGAAATGACTTTAATTGGAAAGAGGACAGGGAGTTCAATACAGAGGGAAGAAGAAGAGGGAGCAAATACAAATACAGTTGTTTTGTAAAGATTCAAGATATATTATTATTTGCTTACCTAAATGTATAGATAATACATCTGATTTTCTACTGCCTGGAATTACAAAAACACCCACGACTAACAAAAGGTAGAATGTGGCACAAGATACCTTCTTTGAAGTGGTCCATCTGGTTATTCCATGCAACTCTCAAAATTATATGGGCTATAGTTGTGTCTTTAGGAACATCTCAAAGAGTGAAATTAAGTACCATATTGCTGAAAACAAAATACACTCATTACACAGGATGCAAATTATTTGAATAAGCTCTAAAGTGAATGCTCCTTTCTTGTGGAGGAAATTAATGGTCATCTGTATCTGTGACACCTATGAATCACAATGATAACGGTATGGCAAGATATACATAATGATGCAATAGTGATACTCATATGATGGTGTTAAACAAATGTCAGATATGTGGTTTTCAATCTCATACAACAAGATAGAAATTGGGGTATCCAATTCACCCTCAGACCTTCCCTACTTTCATGGTTCCCTTGACAGACAACCCTTGCTCAACTACAACCATGACTGACAGAAATCCAGGTAGGCCATCTAACCTCTACCTTAGGACCTTCCCCACTCACTAACTTCCAACAGACTCAATGCTTATCTGTCCTTCCTACACTCATTCCTGTGTCCCAGCTACAGCAGATACACCTTGCCTGAACACAGGTAACAACTGCCAGAACACCAGTTAGGACACATACCAGTGGACCTCCTTCACATTCTTGGTGCCCTCCTCTGACATTATCTCTAATCTTCCTCTCCTACTTGTTTCTATATAACATCCTCAAACACAACCATGGACACCCTGATATACTAGAGGTCACAAGTGGCACCAGAACTGCAGCTCTCAACTTGGATGTAGACCACCTAGGACAAGAGACTACACAAACTAACAGAAATCCAGCCTTCAAATAAGGTGGAGAATCCCTGTTCATCCACAGGTTATCCTGGCCAGAAGACCAGAACAAAGACAGGAAAAAAAAAAAAAAAAAAAACATCTATCCAATAAAGACAAGGCCAGAAATTGATAGTCAGATCTGCTGTCATCTCAAACAGAGATTTCTAAATGCCAGCATAAGAACAAAATCAACAACAGCCAGCACAATATGTCACTAGAGCCCAGCTATCTTACTACATTAAGCTTTGAATATTCCAACACTCCTAAAGCACAAGGAAAACATCATAAAACCAACTTTATACAAATGATAGAGGTCCTTAAAGAAGAAGTGAAAAAAAATCTCTTAAAAAATTGAGGAAATGATAAACAGTTGGAGGAAATAAATAAAGCCCTTTTAAAAAAAGCCAACAAAAAAAATAGTGGAAGGTAAGTGTTTAAGATCAGAAAATGTAAATAGAAGCAATAAAGAAACACAAATGGAGGCAATTCTGGAAATAAAAACGGAGATAGGTGAAAATAAACTCTAGATGTAAGCATCATGATCAAAATACTAGAGATAGGAAGGAGAATCTCAGGCACTAAAGATAAGTTAGAGGAAATAGATTCATCAGTCAAATAAAATGTTATATACAAAACTTTCCTTAAAGAAAACATCGAGGAAATCTGGAGCACCATGAAAAGTCAAAAACTAAAAATAAAAGGAATAGAAGATGTAGATGATTCCCAGATCAAAGGCTCAGAAAATACTTTTAACAAAATCACAGAAGAAAAATTTTTTATATAATATAGGAGATGCCTATAAAAATACAAGAAGCATATAGAACATCAAATAGATTGGAGCAGAAAAAGAAGTCTGCTTGCAAATTAATAATCAAAACACTAAACGCATATAACAAATAAAACAGTGACAGCTGCAAGGTAAAAGATCAAGTATAATATAAAGAGAGACTTATTAGAATCACACCTAATTTCTCAATCGAGATTATAAAAGACTGACGGCATGGGCAAAGTCCTACATACTCTAAGATAACACTGATGCCACGCCAGACTACCATACCCAAAAAAACTTTCAATCACCATTGAAGCAAGTTTAAACATTTTTCTCCAAATTCAGCCCTATAGAATCTAATACACAGAAATCTCTAACCCAAAGAGGTTAAATACAACTGTAAAAAATCAGGAAATAAATTACCTCACATGATCAAGATCAAAAGAAGGGAAATACAAACTCACACACACACACACATGGTATAGGAGTCCTTCTTTTGTGTGTTGATTTCACTGGGTAATGAATAAAGAAACTGTCTTGGCCTAGTTGACAAGACGGAACTTAGGTAAGCGGAGTAGACAGAACTGAATGCTGGGAAGAAGGACAGAGTGGCAGATGTCATGTGGGAATACAAAGATTAATGGAGATGGGTTAACCTTATATGTAAGAATTAGCCAATAAGAAGATAGAGCTAATGGACCAGGCAGTGTTTAAATGAATACAGTTTCTGTGAGATTATTTCAGGTGTAAGGTAGCTAGGTGGGCAGGACAACAAGCAGCTTGCTCATCCTGTTACACACACATATACACATTACACACTGTGTGTGTGTGCACTATCACCACCAAAACAACAATAACAACAACAACAAAATAACAGGGATTAGCAATTATTGGTCATGGATATGAATATCTCTCAATATCAATGAAATCATTTCCCCAATAAAAACACATGTATGAGAAAAGAGGATTCATACTTCTCCTGCATACAAGACATATACCTCAACATCAAAGATGGACATTACCTAAAAGTAAAATGTTGAAAAATATCAAAAGCAATCTATATATTCAATGCAATCCTCATCAAAAGTCTAACACAATTCTTTACAGATCTTGAAAGTACAAATCTTAATTCTATATAGAAAAACAAAACTCTCAGGATAACTAAAACAATTCTGAACAACAAAAGAACATCTCAAGTTATCACTATTCCTGAATTTAAGTTGTACTACAAAAATACAGTAATAAAAATCACATGGTATGTACATAAAAACAGAAACATTGATCAATTGAATGGAATAAAAAACATAGGCTTAAATCCACACACCTATGGACACCTGAATTTTGAAAAGAAATCAGGATTACAAAATAAATAGAAGAAAACAGTTCCAACAAATGGCTCTCTTCATGTACATGGAGAAGAAGACAAAGAGACCCATAATTATTACTTTGCATAAAATTCAAGTTCGTGTGGATCAAAATTATCAACATATTGCACCCAGGCATTAGTGGCACATGCCTTTAATCCCAGCAGGTGGATCTCTGTGAGTTAGAAGCCAGCCTGGTCTACAAGAACTAGTTCCAGCACAGGCTCCATAATCACAGAGAAACCTTGTCTCAAAAAAACAAAACAAAAAACAACAACATCAACAACAACAAACACAAAACCTCAACATATTACCAGAAATACTTCATGAAAATCACAAACTTCTAAGGTACATGACACAGACAATAGAACAAAAAGGTAGCCTAAAGAAGGACAAAAGATTTTTACCAACACAAGATCCAATAGTGGATTAATATCCAAAATATACTAAAAAACTCAAGAATATAGATGCCAATAAACTAAATATGACAATGCAAACATGAAATACAGATCTAAACTGAAAATTCTCGGTAGATGAATCTCTTATAGCTGAGAAACATTTAATGAAATTTTCAACTCCAATACCTATCAGGTAAATAAAAATCAAACTTCTTCGGGAGTCCATTCTTTATGCTGTCAGAGTGGTAGCTCATGATGGTGAATAAGTGGAGCAAGAGGAACACTCCTTCAATGCTGGTGGGAGTACAAACTTGTAAAGCCACTATGAAAATTAATATTGTGTTTTCATTAAGTTGGGACACCATTTACCTCAATATCCAGCTGTACCATTTTTAGATATGTACCCAAAAGAAGCTGAGTCCTAACACAAGGACACTTGCCCAACTGTGTGCATATTTGCTTATTCATAATTGCAAGAAATTGGAAGCAAGCTAGATGTCTGTGAACTATGAATAAAGAAAATGTGTTGCATTTACACAATGGATTATTATTTAGCTGCTACATAAAATGGTATCATGAAATTTGCAGACAAATGAACAGAAGTGAAAAAAAATATCATACCTGAGTGAGGTAACCAAGGCTCATAAAGATAAATGTGGTATACACAAACTTATAACAGGATATTAACTGATAAGTAAAGTATAACCACAATACAATCCATAGACTTAGGATAACTAGCAAGTAAGGCTCTAGAGAAACATGTGAACTTCCCCAGAGAGGTGAAATATTTGTGGATAAGTTGGCAGCAGTGGAGATGGAAACAGGAGGGGTCATGTTGGGAGAGGGATTGATAGAGACAGTACTAGGAGAAAGGACATGAATCAGGGTGCATTTTGGAAAGTGATATAGAAACCTACTACAGTGGAACCTTCTTGGAACAATATGCAGGTGACAATATGCAGGACGTCTAGTAATGGAGGACATGTAGCCTAAACTGGCCACCTTCTGTAACATGACAAGGTTTCCAGTAATAGGATTGGGATAACAACCCAGCCACAAGACCTGAGGCTCACAACCTATCCTGCCAGCAAGATGTGATTGGGCAATGTTGGCTCAGAACTTGAAAGAGTGGGCAAACATAACTGTTCAAATCAGAGTCCTAAGCCATGGAGAGGGAGCCTGTGGCTGATACTGTCTGGATGTCCAGGAACAAGAAGCTGAATATCCCAGAGACCTAATATGGAACAAAACATAACTGTCCAAAATAAATAAATAAATAAATAAATAAATAAATAAATAAATCAGTGAATAAAATTGTTCCTAATGATATTCTTCTATACTCACATTATCAGTTGTTTACCCAGTCATTTTCAGAGAGGCTTCTTCCGGCAGCTAATGGGGGAAGATACAGTTACCCACAGGTGGAGCTCAGGGAACCATCTGGAGGAGAGCGAGGAAGAACTGTACGAGCTACAACGTTCAGGAGTCAAGGAACACAGTCCACAAAACCAAATAAGCAAGGCTCCTGTGGGCTCACAGAGACTGAACTAGTAATCACAGAGCCTACATGGGTCTATTCTAGACCCTCTGAAAATATGTTTGGTTGTTTGGCTTGTGCTTTGTGTGGGACTCCTAACACTGTGTGTTGTGATATCTCTGACTGTTTTACCTGGTCTTTGGATCCTTTTCCTCTTACTGGGTAGCCTCATCTAGCCTTGACGTGAAGGGATGTACCTATTCTTATTTCATCTTTTTATGGCATGTTTGTTTAATATCCTAGGGAGCCCTGCTATTCTCTGAAGGCAAATGGAGAAACAGTAGATTTTGGGAATAGAGGAGATGGGGGTTCTAGGAAAAGTGAAAAGAGGGATGGCTGTATTGTATGAGAGAAAAATATTTTAAAAAGCCAAAAATAAACAGGATGAAAATCATTCCTGGGCCTGGTACTAGTCAGGACCCTAAAAGAGTTAAGAAGGTCATAGATCTTAAAAGAGAATCTGCTACCACATTTTCCCAAAACAGCATATTTCCTTACATTCTAAATCATATCCTTAATAGCAAATGGAGAGCACTTCCAAAAAAGAAAACTATAAAACACAAATGCATCCAAGGAAGAAATTAATAGATTTTTGAAAAACCCAGAAAAATGGCTACAATTTCTACATTTGTGGCTTTAGGAATACAGTGCAAAAGGGGGTTGAAAGGTTTCAAGAGTGAGAGTACCAGGTAGCCTGCTTTAAGACTGCTTCAGAATGGATAAAGAAAATGTGGTATGTTTATACAATGGAGGACTACTCATCAGTAAAATGTGACATTTTGAAATTTTTAGGCAAATGCATGGGAGTTGAAAACATCATTCTGAGTGAGGAAACCCAGACCTAGAAAGACAAACATGGTATTTACTTACTTATGAGTGAATATTAGCTGTAAAGTAAAGGATAACCAGGCTACAGTTCCCAACCCCAGAAAATCTATGTAAAATGGAAGGCACAAAGAGAGACTCATGGATTTCTCTAGAAAGTAGAAATAGAACAGATCTCCTGGGTAAACTATGGCACAGAGAAAAGATTGTGGAGATATGGAAACATGGGGGATCAGGTTGGGTGGGTTGAGGGCATGACAGATGGGGAGAATATTGAAAGAGACATCTTGGTATGGGGGAGTAATTTTGTAGTTAGGGAGAAGCATGCTGCCAGGAAAACTCCCAGGAACCCACATGGATGACCTTAGCTATAGTGGAGACCTGAACTGGTCTTCTCCTATAATCAGATTGGTGACTCTACTATTATCAAAGAAACTTCATCCAGTTAAGTGATACACTGGACTGAGCTCTGGGAGTCCTCTTTTAGAGTGAGAAGAATGGTTGGATAAACCTTTGATGTCAAGGTTATGACAGGTATACCCACAGAGACAGCTGACCTAAGTTCCTGGTAGCTCATTGACTCTCAACCAACAACTAGAGAACTAGCATGGAACCAACCTAGGCCCTCTACATATGTGAGGCAGTTGCACATCTTGTTTTGCTTGTAAAACCCCTATCTGTGGGATTAGGACATGTCCCTGGTACTTAGCTGGTTTTTGTGAAGTCAATCCTCATGATGGATTGCCTTGCCAAAACTTGATGCAGGGGGAGGAGCTTAGTCCTCCCTCAACATGATGTGTCACGCTTTGTTGACTCTCATGGATGGCTGTTGTGGGAGTGATTTCTTATTAATAAAGAAACTGCCTAGGCCCCTTGATAGGCCCACCCTTAGGTGGGTGGAGAAAACAGAAGAGAATTTTGGGAGAAAGAAGGTTAGTGGAGGAGTCGCCATGGTTCTCCCAGTCCAGACAGACACAGGTTAAGATCCTCCCTGGTAAGCCAGCTCGTGGGCTACACAGAATATTATAAATGGGTTAGAACAATATGTAAGAGCTAACCAATAAGAAACTGGAACTAGCCGGGCCAGGCAGTGTTTGAAAGAATACAGTTTCCGTGTAATTATTTCTGGGCATAAGCTAGCCATGCGGGCGGCTGGGTGCCTGGGACACAGCCCTGCTGCTCCTATCTCAACAGGAGGCCTGCCTATTCCTGAATGGAGATGGAGGAGCGTTGGATGAGACAGGTAAGGAAGGGAGGTGGGTGGAGGTATCAACAAGAAAAAGAACAACAACAAAAAAGAAATGGCTGCATTAGTAAATAAGACCTTAACAATGGCAATATTAATCGACTGCTTAAGTGAAAGGGAAAATTTCAAAAAAATTCCATCTTCAGGAAAAGAACTATAGATAACTAAAAACTGTTGAATTTGGCAGAATTAGCACCTCCCAGGGATGAGCATAAGATTGGATATCCAAGGTAAAATAGTCTACTCTTAAAGAATTTATATGCACACAGATAAAATGTATTTATATATGTTCATATGAATATATATATATATATATATATATATATATACACATACATATCTGACAATACCATTAGAAAAAGATTATCAGTTTAAGAATGGGATGTGGGAGAAGTTTGAAGGAGGGAAACATTTTAGGAGAATAAAGAAGGAAAATGAATAGGTGATATAAATATATTTTAATTTAAAATGTAATTTAAAAGATAAATCTTTAAAAATTAATGCTGGGAATTATGGCAAATACTTTTAATCCCAGTACTTAGTGGGAAATGGAACATGTTTCTGCCTATAATATTTTATGAGCAATCATCTAGTTTTGGTTTTACTTTAAGGTCCATTCTCTGAGATTAAGATCATACATGACAATGCAATGCTAAAGTGACAAAATTCTGAGACTAGTTAAGTCATGGCTCCTAGGGGAAAACCTACTGCTGACATTCTGTTAAAGAAACATAGCAATGAAACAATTTCTTTTTTTTTTTAAGATTTATTTATTTATTATGTATACAACATTCTGCCTCCATGTATGCCCACACGCCAGAGGAGGACACCAGATCTCAGTACAGATGGTTGTGAGCCACCATGTGGTTGCTGGGAATTGAACTCAGGACCTCTGGAAGAGCAGCCAGTGCTCTTAACCTCTGAGCCATCTCTCCAGCCCCATGAAACAATGTCTAAAGTCATATTGCTATACCTATATATCAGTGCACTGTTTATCTTTCATCAGAGAAGCTTTTAGTTGCAGTAAATGGGAATTAGAGCAAAGATTCACCATTGGACATTGTGCAGAAAGTGAGAGACTTGGAGCACTAAGCCCTAAATTAGATGTCTTTATCAAACCCCTTTGTTCAGGGATCAGGGATTTATGCTGAGCTGAATTGGAAAGACTATAAAAATCAGAGGTACTTAGCAACTCCAAGGAAACAGCATTTCCTAAAAACAATAGGGCTGATACAAAAACTTCTGTAGACTGTGAATGCATGCACAAATCCTGCTCAAATTCAAACCAGACAAATCCAATTAAGTAGAAAGGGAAATGGATACAAGATATCAACCTAACCAAGAATTTATTTGTAATTAATATAAGCTAGGATAGGAAATAACAGTTTTCTCCAAAAGGGTGATAGCGATATGTCAACCATAATCCTAGGCAGGCAACATGCCCAGTAGTTTTCCTACACAAAATGAACTACATTCATTTTAAATGCTTTTTGTTGGACGTTTATTGTCTTACCAATTTCTTTGTTTTATTTTTTTTTTTTGTTTTTATTTGTCCTCTGGAGAGATAGACAGGGAGAGCCATGAGGTTGAAAGGGTAGGAGGTAATAAAGATCTGGTAAGAGGTTGGCACAAAAATATGTTTAAAGTGTATTAAAAAGTTATACAAATCTTTTAAATAAATTAAAATCTGCCATTGGGAGATGAGAACAAGTGATCCTAAGAGAGCAACTACAGGTATTTCTAAACTGTATAAGATCAAATATTTTCATTTTTCTGATATTTGTTTTTTTCTTTGACTGGAGAAAATTACTCTCCTTATTTTTTTCCCTCTCAAAGCCATCAGTTCTTTGCCTGTTGCTATCATTAATAGCTTAGAATCCCTAATATGTCTTCTCAGGGTGTTTTCATTTTGCTACAAAATCTATTCTATAATTTAATTTATTATGGAAATTTATCTACTTCAACAATAATTGGTTTAGAAAGTACTATGGTGAAGTCATAAGTCATGAACATTGCCACACCAGTTTGGAATTATGATTAATAGGGTGGTATTTATTTAAAGAGGAAAAAAATTACAGATCACTGTCCCAGACAACAGCTCTCTGCACAACCAGGAAGGGAGTCTAGTCGCCGTGGAGCAGGAAGTGAAGAGAGAGAGAGAGAGCGTGGAGGGAAGTAGATGCTTTTTTAAAGGGAGAGAGAGACCACGCCCCAATGGGTTGGTATCTCAGCAGCTATTGGTTGGAGGGGTGGAAGGACCTCCCCCTTTTGTTTAAGTAAGAGAGTTCTAAACCTACTACGAAATTATATACAACAAGTACAAATGTCCTATTCTAACTAGCTTAGGTCTTGTATAATAAATAACTTGGCCAAGTCGTGAGAGAGAAGTAAATATGTTTATATAGTCTTCAACCCCATCGAAGATCTGAGAAGGGAAATAATGTTACCTGGGTAATTACTAAGTTCAGTAAAACAACTTCCAAAACATGCAACAAATCACAGAGACAACTAGCTACCTGGGTAATCACCCAAAGTCATGTTTGCAGTGTTGAAGCAACCAACTTTGGCTAAGGCCTAACATAAATAACATACCATTTTCAAAGGCAAGCAACTTTTCAAAACTATCTTACCCTGTCTTGACAGGATATGGCAGTCCTGTTTTATCCATTGATGCACGCTCTGTATCTCTGTCAGTGGTTGAGGTATGGGCATTTCTTTGCCCCAAGGCCAGTTCTGCCAAAAACAAAGGCTCCAGGTGGAGTGTCTTTGGTGCTCAACATTCTCTCGGGAATAGAGCGGTGTTGCCAGGAGCAATTGCGTCTCACTATCACAAAACTCTGAGTTAGATTAAAGGCCATTTACTACAGCTCTTTGAAGAGGTTGAAGATTATCTATCTATACTGAGTATGATCTCTATATATCTAAAGAACCTGATTAGTCTAATTATAAATGACAAACTTAGATGACTATTAATCTATATAATTCTCAATATCTATCTAACTTAAAGACTAAGACAATAAATGCCTGTGAAACAAATGAGGACAATGACCCCCAAATATAAACAATGTACAAATATACATTGCAACATGGTAAATATATATCAATACACAAACAATATATAAGTATCTTAATCAGAGGAAGAATGTACACTGCAATATGGTAAATACATACTATATATATAAATACAATATATGTCAATACATAAAAATGTTTTAAACAGAGGTAGAAACATGCATGCATAAAATAGTCAATATAATTTAACTTTGTATCAATATACAAGAATTGATACCAATATATTTGTCTAAAAACCGTAACTCACAATTATAAATCTATTATTATCCCATCATCCCTCTTTTTTTTTCTTTCAAAATGATCCCTGAGCTTATAAAATTCCTCCCCCAAACTCCTAACCAAAATAATCAAAAAAGTGTTTCATTTTCTTGGATACATATGCTGGACCATTATCTGTCTTTATTTGTTCAGGTATACCCATGATGGCCATAACTTCCAATAAATGTGTGATTACTGAATCAGCCTTTTCTGAGCTCAGGACAGTAGCCCATTGAAAACCTGAATATGTGTCTATGGTGTGGTGTACATATTTTAATTTACCAAATTCCATAAAGTGGAACACATCCATCTGCCAGATTTCATTTCACTTAGTACCCTTTAGGTTACTCCCTGTAGGCAACGGTGTTTGATTATAGAAAGAACAAGTAGGACATCTCTTTATAATGTCCTTAGCTTGTTGCCAAGTAATGGAAAATTCTTTCTTTTGGCCTTTACTATTGACATGATGCTTCTTATGAAATTCTGAGGCCTGCAACATGCTTCCAATCAATAATTGATCAATCTCTACGTCGCCTTGGGCTAGAGGACCAGGCAGACCTGTATGGGACTGGATGTGTGTTATGTACATCGGACAAAGCCTGTTCCTGATTATGTCTTGTACCTGGATAAACAATGAAGTAAACTCTGTGTCATCTGGTATAAATTCAGCGGTTTCGATATGCAAGATAACTCTCTCTGCATATTGTGAATCTGTAACTATATTAAGAGATTCTTTAAAATCCCTTAGCACCATAAGAATGCCATATAATTCTGCCTTCTGGACAAAATTATAAGGGTTTTGTTCCACCTTACTCAATCCAACTGACTTGTAACCTGCTTTCTCTGATTTATTTGCATCAGTATAGAACGTACAAGCTCCAGTTATTGGAGTATCACGTACAATTCTAGGAAGAATCCAAGAAGTTCTTTTTATGAGGTTAAGTCTACCACTTTTGGGATAGTTGCTATTAATTTCTCCCAAAAAAATAGCACAAGCTCTTTGCCACGGTTCATTGTCTTCCCATAACTTTTTTATTTCTTCAGTAGTAAAAGGCACTATAATTTCTGCTGGGTCTATACCTGCTAGTTGAAGAAGTCTCAGCTTACCTTTTATAATTAATTCAGAGACTTTTTCCACATAGGTTTTTAATTTTTTACTTGGTTTATTAGGTATAAATATCGACTCTAAAATAATATCTTCCCTCGGCATTAGAATCCCTGTAGGAGAAATTCTGGAAGGCAATACTCCTAGGATGCAATTAAGATTTGGGTTAACCCTAACCACATATGCCTCCTGTAATTTTTCCTCAATCATTGTCAGTTCATTTTCTGCTTCAGCTGTTAGTTTTTTTTGGACTACTCAAATCTTTATCACCATCTAAGATTTTCTTTAAATGAACGATTAGATCAGGTGTTATCCCAACAGCTGGTCGTAGACTGGAAATGTCTCCTAACAATCTTTGGAAGTCTTTAACCGGTCTCTCCTAATTTGTGCCTTTTGCGTTTTAAATTTTTCTAAGCCTATTCTGTAACCTAGTTAATTAATAGAATTTCCTCTTTGAATATTTTCAGGGGCAATTTGCAATTCCCACCTAGGCAAGAATTTCTTTACTTGTTCAAACATCCTTTCTAAAGTATCTTTATTTGAATCAGATAACAAGATGTCATCCATGTAATGATAATTTATGGACTTGGGGAATTGTTTACGAATTATTTCCAATGGCTTACTTACAAAATATTGGCACAATGTAGGACTATTGAGCATACCCTGTGGGAGGATAGTCCATTGATAACTCCTATTAGGCTGAGAATTATTATAAGTAGGCACTGTGAAGGCAAATTTTTCTCTATCCTTTTCTTGTAACGGTATAGTGAAAAAAACAATCTTTCAAATCAATAACTATAAGAGGCCATCCTTTTGGTAATAGAGAAGGCAAAGGGATTCCAGATTGTAGT
>NW_026068231.1:202193-211568 GCF_014885135.2 Alexandromys fortis
TCAATAACTATAAGAGGCCATCCCTTTGGTAATAGAGAAGGCAAAGGAATTCCAGATTGTAGTGGGCCCATAGGTTGAATTACCTTGTTGACAGCTCTTAAATCTGTCACCATTCTCCATTTACCAGATTTCTTTTTTACAACAAACACAGGAGAATTCCAAGGGCTGGTTGATTCTTCAATATGGTGAGCATCTAGTTGCTCTTGCACCAGCTGTTCCAATGCCTGCAATTTATCTTCAGCTAGAGGCCACTGTTTGATCCATATTGGCTTCTCAGTTAGCCATTTTAAAGGTAGGGCTGTTGGTACCTCTAAAGGTTTGGTATTTGTTGTATGTTCTTGTACAGCCTGAATGGCTGGTGACCTTTTCCCATAATACCCCATCATATCTTTCCCAGAATTATGAGTTCCTGGAACTACAGGAATGTTAATCTGGGTATTCCATTGCTGTAGCAGGTCATGGCCCCATAAGTTTATTGCAATATTGGCTATATATGGCCTTAGTCTTCCTATTTGCCCTTCGGGCCCTATGCATTCAACCCATCTTGTGCTTTGTTTTACATGAGATAGGGTTCCAATTCCCAGAAACAGAACATCTACCTCTTGAAGAGGCCAATTCGGATGCCAAGATTCTTCAGTAACGATACTTACATCTGCACCTGTGTATAATAAGCCTTCAATAAAAGTGCCATTTATACAGACTCTTAGCTTTGGTCTTTGATTGTTAATAGAAGTCTGCCAAAATATACGTTTACTCTGTCCTACTGGGTTTTTTGACTCATCCTCCATGCGTAATTCATCATTTAGACCAGTACTACTTTTTTTCAGCAGAATTTGGAGCTTTTAATTTTCTTGTTGAGGCACGTTTTCCACTGTGACTGGGAATGACTGTGCCACTGTTGGCTTGGGGGCCTGTGAGAGGCCCCTCAAGGTGTTTCCCGATGGTATCAGGTTGCCTTGTTTGTCCGTTGTTGACCTGCATTCGTTGGACCAATGTCGACCTTTACCGCATCTCCTACATATACCTGAAGTCCTAGGTTTCCTATTTTTGTCATTCCCAGATATTATTCCTAGAAATTCTGTGCCTGCAATCCCTTTTCAGATGTCCTAATTGCCACAATTGAAACACCTGGCAGTTTGATGTCTCCTCATTGCTGTGGAAACCGCTTCTCCTACCCAAGATTCATCATTATAGCTAAAAGTCTCAACATTCATCATATGCTGAATCCATGAATCCATAGGTGCTGATCTAGACTTTAAAGGCCCAATTATCTTTTTGCATTCTATGTTTTCATTCTCAAAAGCTAGAGATTCAAGAAGTATTCGTCTAGATTCTGGGTCTGTTACCCCTATGTCCAGAGCCTTAATTAATCTTTGCAAAAAGTCAATAAAGGGTTCTCTCTGTCCCTGCCTAATTCTAGTATATGATTCAACCCTTTTTGCTGGATCTTGTATCCTATTCCAAGCATTTAAAGCTGCTTGGTGACATAGACACAGTACTTCATCGTCATAAAGAGCTTGGACCTGTGGATCAGCATATTCTCCTGCACCAAGAATTTGATCTTGGGAAACCTCGACATCTTTTGCTCTTCCTTGCTGTTCCATATGTTTGGATTCTTCTCTGAAATAAATTCCAAACATCAAGGAAGGTCCCTTATCTAAAACTGCAGACACTAACTGATGGAAATCATAGGGGGTAGCTCTAGCATTAGAAGCCCAAGTCCTTATCATTTCCTTTATATATGCATTGTGCAAGCCAAAATTAACAATAGCCTGCTTAATTTCTTTTAGATCATTCATTGTTATTGGCATCCATCTAGCTTCTCTGACTCCCTTTGAGCCTTTAGAAGTTGACGCTTTGTCAGAATTAAGTATAGGGTATACCACTAAAACCCTGGGTAAGCCAGTTCTGATAGCTGGCATTGGCCTTGTATCCTGTCCTTGTGCCTTATTACTCTGTTCACCAGATCCAATAATTTCTTCAATCATTTCAAGTCTTTTTATTATTGTCTTTATTATTGCCTCTTTTGAATCCTGAATCTCCTGACCTGCATGAGTTTCTAGTAAAGATAGTATGGTTCTTGGGAGTGCCATATTCTTCCTAAATGATAGAATATGCAAAAGAATACTGAAACCTAGTAACCAGTAAATTTATTTATCCCCATAGTCATATAAACCTTGTATGATAAAACCCATTGTACTGGTAACCCAAACAGTAAAATTCATGTTGGAAAAGAAAACTGCCATATTACCTATTATCCAGCAGGTGGCCCTGTTGCCAAGTCGCAAAGCAAATGGGGTCCTGTTTTAGGGTCCGCCTAGTATTTCTTAAAAACTGGGAAATGCAAGTTGCTCAACAAAGTAAATGTAATTAAATCAATTCTGTACACGGAATCATAAACCTAGAATCCAGGGGTAGATAAGAGTAACCCGGAAGCCGTGTATGCCTCCATGTGACAGAGTCACCCTGAGAAGTTGCAGTTTCCGGCAACGGAGTGCTCTGGTTCTCCCCGCTTAGGAGCTCTACTTGCAAGGGAGATTTAAAAATGACTCAGAAAAGAGCAAACCATGCAGGCAGAGACTATGTGGGCCTGTGGAGTTTAAATCCACATGGGGAGGCAGGCGATAGGGTGCATGGGTATTTGAAGTCAATCTGAGGTGTCTAAAGGGAAACTATAAAGAACTGCAGCAAGAAAAGCCAGTGTGTGATAATTTATATTAAAATGCTGGCTCAACGCACAAGACACAGGCCACAAGGCCTCCGCTAGGCACAGGCCGCCGCAAGGCACAGGCCACGGCTGAGGAAGGGAGGGCTTGCGCCAAGCTGAACTCATGGCCGGCAGCCGAGCGGGGGAAGGAGAGGTCCTAAAAGCCAAAGTTCGGGCACCAGATGAAGGCGTAAGTCATGAACAATGCCACACCAGTTTGGAATTATGATTAATAGGGTGGCATTTATTTAAAGAGGAATAAGCTTACAGATCTCTGTCCCTGACAACAGCCCTCTGTGCAACCAGGAAGGGAGTCTAGTCACAGGTGGAGCAGGAAGTGAAGAGAGAGCGCTGAGGGAAGTAGCTGCTTTTTTAAAGGGAGAGAGAGACCATGCCCCAATGGGCTGGTATCTCAGCAGCTATTGGTTGGAGGGGCGGAAGGACCTTCTGCAACACTATGGTACAATAGCATTTTGAGAAATAGTCAGCTGGTAGACTCCAGAGGTAACTTGTCCTTGCTCTTAAAATGGGACCCTGGCAAGGTAAAATATACCTTTAATCCTATCACTCAGAGGGAAGAAGCAAGTATATTTCAGTGAGTTCAGGGCCAACTTGGTTTAAGTAACAAGTTCAAAGGCAGGCAAAGATACATAGTACAATACTGTTTAAAATAAGTGAACCTGGACTGAAGAAATGGCTCCATTATTAAATACCTGCTCTGTGAGAAGCAGGCTCTAAGATTAGAAGTTAAGAACTCTGGAACCCATGTTAAATATTAGATGTCATGGTATATGCCTGTAATTCCAGAGTTTACTGGCAATGACAGGCATTGAACTTCTAATGTTGATTCAATGTGCTTTAGGCTTATTGAAAATCCATTTTTCAAAAAATACAAGTGTATTATGGTCAAGGAAATACACCTATTATCAATTTCTTTCATTGACAACTATACACACTATATACACATGCATACACATGCATACACATAGATTATACATCTGCATGCACATGTGTGAAACACACTGCCAAATACCTACTCCACACAATATAATCCAGAACACACACACACACACACACACACACATTACCTTTAAGAAAACTAATGGAATTATAAAGAAACAAAGTTAGATGCTGATTTACCATGTCTGAACTTCCTTGCCCCAGACAGTTCATTTGAAATAAAAGAATTAAGTGCCTCATCCCTTACCTATATTAATAAATTTTATTTTGTCTGGAACTAAAACTGTCTTAATATGCAATTTCTATAAAATATTCAACTTCTATTATTTCACTTTATTTTATAAACTTAAAATTATCCCAAAATTCTTATGAATGTGTAAACTTATATATTCACTTATAACTCTCACCAATTTTATTGTAGAAGAGCACATACTCTTCATTGGTTTGTTTTTTCAACTGTGTATCCTTAGCTAATAAGCTTCATTTTATGGTTTGTATTGATTATAAATTTGGCATTATCATGTATCAGCTTGGAGACAAACTTATAGCTAAAACTGTGGGAATTTTTTTTTTTGATTAAGATAATTGAAGTGTAAAGATCCACCCTGGAAGTTGGTGGCAACAAGTTTAATGCCTGAACCAACCTGAGTTGCATAAAATTTTTAGAACAAGTTAAGCACCAGCATTTAAATCACTCTACTTCCTGAATAAACTGCAATGTGACTAGCTGTTCCAAGCTCCTGATGCCATGACATCTCTTCTTATTAGATTGAACTGTGAGCCTAAGCAAACGTCTTCTTTTAAATTTATCTTGTCAGAATGTTTTATTACAGCAATTAGGCTATTACCCAATGTGCTCTTTAAGAAAAGGAACCCTGTTTATATATTGCCCTAATTCCTTGTTATTGCCTATAATTGTATTTGTTACATTGTATACAATTATTAAATCCTCAAAATGTATATATTGAAACCTATCCACCAAGTTGATGGTACTCAGAAGTATGGTCTGTTGAAAATGACTTGGTAGTGAGTATATTCTGGGTTTATGCAAAGGATTAATAAGTTACTAAAGAAGTTTTACTTTTTGCCCATTTGTGTCCCTTCTGCCACATGAGGACATACAAAAGTTACTATTATATGAAAAAGGTTTTTGCTGAAGCCTTACTCTCTGTTTCTTAGCACACACAGCACCAAACAATTAATTATATTGTTTATTAGTCAACAAAGAGTGTTTTCCTATAGTGGTTCAAGGAGTATAAGACAGAAATTAGTACCAATACGAGAGATGTAGCTATGGCAAGTAGCTAAAACTATGGAACAATTTTAAATGATCTGTAGCTACTCTAGGGTGTTTGATAATTGTGTTTGTTAGTGATAAAGTAAAACTGGTGAGAATCTAGAAGAAAGCAGCAGTAAAAGAAAAATGCAAACCTTTTAGTTAACAAGTAGTCATGATAAGAATGTTATTAGAAACTGGGAAAGTGTAAGATAGAAAAGGAAATCACATTATAGAAAACTAAATAAAAAGCTTTTCTGCTATAAACTTCAGCCCCCAGTGTGTTCTGGAAGGAAGAACTTATTCCTGATGATATTGTTATATAGTCAAAGAAACTGTCTATTTATGTGACCATCATTTCCTTTATTCATTCAAATTTGATCAATGAGAAATAAGTGCGAAAAATTCAAAGTACAATTATCATCACACTTGAGGTTTCTAAAATATTTAACCTGCTTATGCATAAAATAACAGGAAGCCTTTGTTAGGAAAGAACATAAAAATGTGGTCAAATAAAATTAGAAAAGGAGTTTAATACAAATATTAGCAAGTCACATTCATTAAGACAATGGAAGAAGTACCATGGGGTAATTTCAGAGACCTCTTAGAGCTGCCTCATCTACCAGAAGTATTCTAGTGCTTTAGGAATAAAAGACTTCAAGTACTTGTTTTTATAATTCTATTCCAGAGTTTCAGTGCCACCTCTGCCATGGTTCATATAGGTAAAATAATGCCCTCTCACTCTTATTTGGAAGGTCCATGTAAGAAGCCATTCTGTAATTTCTGAAGTACCATCTTTTTAAATAATAAAGCACACAAAATATGTATCTATCTGAGTGTTGATCTCAAAGAACCACTAGAAAAGTTTGGGGGCACAGGCATAGAGCTAGCAAAGGAGAAAGCCATATCAGAGAATCTTCACTAATGAAATTGAGAGTCTTTGGTCTGAAAGCAGTCACACCCACGTGCTTCTAGTGTGTGAAAGTTATTAACACTGAACTGCAACTACTGAGAATTGCAGCATAGATTTTAGCAGAAAAAATAAATCATACAGTATTGTCCATACTGTGGAGTCCTATCCCCAAACCAGTTCAAACAGAAGTGAAGACATATTTTTAAAAATATTCTTAAAGTATTTTTAAAACCTTAATATTTAATGTTACTTGACCTTTTAGAATTTTCTTAGGACTGGTTTTCATTCCTTCATCTCTTTTCTCCTACTCTAAATATAAATATATGTCCTATGACTTTTATTGATTCATTTTCATTTATTTACTTTTAGTTTTTCTCTATTGTCTTTTATAGAATTGCATTTTACTGGCAAATGAATTGTAAGGATTTATCATAATCATAGCCAATAGACACTGTGTCCTAAAATTAATTATATTTTGAGGAGGGATGCAAAGAGGAATCAGCAGTTAAGCTCACTGGCTACTCTTGCAGATGATTCTGGTTCAATTCACTGAAACCATGCAACAGCTTTCAATCATTTTTAACTCTAGTTCCAGGGTATTCCACAACCTTTTTTTGGCTGTCATGGGCACCAGGCAGGCAGACAGTACATGTACATATACAAGTGTTGGCAAAAGACTCATGCACATAATATTTTTTTATAAAAGTGAATCTTTTAAAAAATGAATTTTACCTTAAATCTCACCTGTACCAGATTTGTATATTAAAACTAGAGTTTTGGACTTTAACTTTTGAAATAATAATGAAAGAAAATAAAATATTCAAGGATGTTCATATATAATTCATGTGTTTTACATAAGAGAAGGACGTGACGTTTGGGGCAGGGAGCAGGATTATAACTCTATTCTCTCAAAGTTTACATCACCCAGAATTAATATGTTATTTTATAAAAACTTGACAATATTAAGGGTTGGAGTCTCTAGAAGGTCATAAGCATATTTTACTTGTTAATGTATTTAATGCCCTTAAAAAGGAAACTGTTGTAACAGAACAAGAGTGTCTCCATCTTTTATTCTTGCTAAATCCATTTCAAGTTTAACTAGAATTTGATCTGACAGAGTTTCTCAGGGAAACTTATTGAACACTATTCTAGATCAAGATTAACCAGCTAAGTTAGCTTCTGTTAAACAGTCTGCTTGGGTGTAACCCCCTCCAGATAAATGCTTATTTTAGTTTCTGTTAGAACTGCCTGCTTGTACATAACTTCCTCAAGCTAACTGCTTGTCTTTGTTCCTGTTAAATAGCTTCCTTCTATGAAACACCTCTGCAGCTGTGAAGCAAGATGCCAAGAAATGGCATGACATGTTTTGTTGTTGTTTTGAATTTTGACCTTCAACAGCAGCATGCTCTGGTCACTTTTTGCTGCCTCTGGGGCCCTGACTACCTGAGTGTAGTCCCAACTTATTGAAATACATATTTCTGTAGGGATAAGTCCAGCCCCGTAGGGGGCATGTTCACCTCTGGCTAATGTTTACCTATAAATCTGGCGAGCATTCTCCCAGCCACTGCTTCTGCTTTCCTGGTCTCTGTGGGAACGGTGGTTCTGTAAGTCTATTTACCTATTAAAGCTGTATATATTTTTACAATCTGTCTGCATTCATTTATGCTCTTACATATTTCTGACTGAATATAAATTGAGATTGAGTGGTCACCTCTGGTGGAATCTCTGTAACACTCAAGGAAGCTTTTGTATGTATTCTTGCTTGAAAAAGTGGCTAGAACCATCTTGCAACTCTGATTTGTTTTAAAAATTTGTTATTACTACCTTTTATGATTACCTGTTATTATGACTATATTGTTATAACCACCTTATAATCACATATTTTTTCAAGATACTGTTCTGCTTATGTCCAACCCCATAATCCTGTATATTTTGCCCACCACAACCCCCATTAGAAAACTCTCCATCCCTGTGCTATAAAATTTTTGTGTTCTTTATATTCAATGCTTGTAGCAGCGTAAATGAATGGCAGACAGAAATTATAATAAAATATTTAGCTTTAGTAAGGGAAAGACTTACAGAAACAAAGTTCCAGCGGAGAACAGGAAAGCAGAAGGGAAGGGGGGAGCACACCAGCAATATTTATTAGTAAAAATATTCTCAGGGGACCCCGCCCTACAAGCAAGGTGATTGGCTGAGGCTACCGCTACAAATGCTGAAATCTTGAAACAAGACTTAAAGGGAGGCAGTCTGTGTACACAAATAAAAAAGATTTCTTTAATTAATTTGACCATAATTATTTGGGTTACTGGTCACATCTTTATGATTAACACTTGTCCAAATATTATTTTTTTTCCTAATTTCAAGTGAAAAAACCGAGGTCTGTGTTCACATTGTTATAATTCCAGAGCCTAAGAAAGTAGTCAGAGAGTGATACTTAAAACAGAATCTTGCATTTGCCCCAGTTATACTACAGCAACATTCTTCTCTTTGTAATGGAGATACATTAAGTATGTGGCTTGTTTGCTTTTAGAGACTGAGTTCAAATATCTAAATAGTATACTAAGAGGTAGCAGAGTTAGGAAAGAGCTGAATTTAAGTTTCTAGATGGAAGAAAATCTACTGAGAAATATGGTTCCTCTTTAAAACAGTTCCTCTTTAGTTCTTTTAAAATATTTTTTTATTGAAAAAAAATTCCCGCCTCCTCCCCACCTCCCATTTCCCTCCCCTCCTCCCATTTCCCTCCCCTCCTCCCATTTCCCTCCCCGGCTCCCTTTTCCCTCCCTCTCCTCCCACTCTTCTCCTCCTCCCCCCAATCCTCTCTCCCTCCCTGTCCAGTCTGAAGAGCAGTCAGGGTTCCCTGCCCTGTGGAAAGTCCAAAGTCCTCCCCACTCCATCCTGGTCTAGGAAGGTGAACATCCAAACTGGCTAGGCTCCCAAAATGCCAGAACATGAAGTAGGATCAAAACCCAGTGCCATTGTCCTTGGCTTCTCGGTAGCCCGCATTGTCTGCCATATTCAGATTTATCCCATGCTTTTTCAGTCACAGTCCAGCTGGCCTTGGTGAGCTCACAATAGATCAGCCCCACTGTCTCCGTGGGTGGGTGCACCCCTTGTGGTCCTGATTTCTTTGCTCATATTCTCCCTCCTTCTGCTCCTCATTGGGACATTGGGAGCTCAGTCCAGTGCTCCAGTGTGGGTCTCTGACTCTATCCCCATCCATCTCCAGATGAAGGTTCTATGGTGATATACAAGATATTCATCAGTATGGCTATAGGATCCGGTTCCCTATCCTCAGCTGCCCCAGGAACTAACTGGGGACATCGCCCTGGGCACTTGGGAGCCACGCTAGGTCCAAGTCTCTTGCGAACCCTAAGATGGCTCCCTTAATTAAGATATGTGCTTCCCTGCTCCCCTATACAACCTTCCTTTATCTCAATCATCATGTTTCCCCAAGTTCCCCCCAACCTCCCCTTCTCACTTTTCTCTCCCCATCTCCCCTTACCCCTCTCCCACCCC
>NW_026068231.1:212554-216143 GCF_014885135.2 Alexandromys fortis
TTTCTTTCTTCCATTGTATACTTTTAGCTCCTTTATCGAAAATGAGGTGTTTATAGGTTTGTGGGTTAAAATCCGGGTCTTCTATACGATTCCATTGGTCAACTTCTCTGTTTTTATGCCAATACCACACTGTTTTCAATACTGTAGCTCTGTAATAGAGTTTGAAGTCAGGGATGGTAATGCCTCCTGAAATTCCTTTTTTGTATAAGATTGTTTTGGATATCCTGGGTTTTTTGTTTTTCCATATAAAGTTGATTATTGTCCTTTCAAGATCTGTGAAGAATTTTGATGGGACCTTGATGGGGATTGCATTGAATCTATAAATAGCCTTTGGTAGAATTGCCATTTTTACTCTGTTGATCCTCCCAATCCAAGAGCAAGGGAGATCCTTCCATTTTCTGGTATCCTCTTCAATTTCTTTCTTCAATGCCTTAAAATTCTTGTCAAATAGATCTTTCACTTCCTTGGTTAGAGTTACCCCAATATATTTTATGCTGTTTGTGGCTATCATGAAAGGTGATGCTTCTCCAATTTCCCTCTCTGCTTCCATATCCTTTGTGTATAGGAGGGCGACTGATTTTTTGGAGTTGATCTTGTATCTTGCCACATTACTAAAGGTGTTTATCAGCTGTAGCAGTTTTTTGGTGGAGTTTGTGGGGTCGCTTATGTACACTATCATATTATCTGCAAATAATGAAAGCTTAACCTCTTCCTTTCCAATTCGAATTCTCTTGATCCCCTTATGTTGTCTTATTGCTATTGCTAAAACTTCAAGTACTATATTGAAGAGGAATGGAGAGGGTGGACATTCTTGTCTTGTTCCTGATTTTAGTGGGATGGCTTTGAGGTTTTTCTCCATTTAATTTAATGTTAGCTGTCGGCTTGCTGTAAATAGTTTTTATTATATTTAGGTATGACCCTTGTATCCCTAATCTCTCCAAGAATTTTATCATAAAGGGATGTTGAATTTTGTCAAATGCTTTTTCAGCATCTAATGAATTGATCATATGTTTTTTTTTTTCTTTCAGTTTATTTATATGGGCGATTACATTAATAGATTTTCTTATGTTGAACCAGACCTGCATCTCTGGGATGAAGCCTACTTGATCATAATGGATAATTTTTCTAATGTGTTCTTTGATACAGTTTGCCAGTATTTTGTTGAGGATTTTTACGTCAATGTTCATGAGTGAGATTGGCCAGTAATTCTCTTTCTTGGTTGAGTCTTTGTGTGGTTTTGGTATCAGAATGACTGTAGCTTCATAAAAGGAATATAGCAATGGCTCTTCTGCTTCTATGTTGTGAAATACATTAAGGAGTATAGGTATTAGGTCTTCCTGGAAGTTCTGATAGATTTCTGCATTGAAACCATCAGGTCCTGGGCTTTTTTTTTTGGTAGGGAGATTTTTGATATCAGCTTCTAATTATTCAAGACTAACAGGTCTATTAAGTTGTTCAACTGGTCCTGGTTTAACTTTGATATATGGTATTTATCTAAAAACGTGTCCATTTCTTTTACATTTTTCAGTTTTGTGGCATACAGGCTTTTGTAGTAAGATCTAATGATTCTTTAAATTTCCTCTGTGTCTGTGGTTATGTCCCCCTTTTCATTTGTGATCTTATTAATTTGCATATTCTCTCTCTGCCGTTTGATTAGTTTGGATAGGGGTTTATCAATCTTGTATATTTTCTCCAGGAACCAGGGTTTTTTTCATTGATTCTTTGGATTGTTTTCTGTTTTTCTACTTTGTTGACTTCAGCCCTCAGTTTGATTATTTCTAGTCTTCTCCTCCTACTAGGTGAGTCTGCTTCTTTTTTTTTTTTCCAGAGCTTTCAGGTGGGCTGTTAAGTCTCCAATGTGTGCTTTCTCTGTTTTCTTTAAGTGGGCACTTAGTGCTATGAACTTTCCTCTAAGGACTGCTTTCATAGTGTCCCATAAGTTTGAGTAGGTTGTTTTTTTTATTTTCATTGAATTCAAGGAAGACTCTAATTTCTTTCTTTATTTCTTCCTTAATCCAGGTATGGTTCAGTAGTTGACTGTTCAGTTTCCATGAGTTTGTCGGCTTTCTGGGGGTAGCATTGTTGTTGAATTCTAAATTTAATCAATGGTGATCTGATAAGACACAGGAGGTTATGGATTTTTTTTTTGTAACTGGGAAAGATTGCTTTGTTACCGAGTATATGGTCAATTTTTGAGAAGATTCCATGTGCTGCAGAGAAGAATTTATTCTTTCCTATTTTGGTGGAATGTTCTATAGATGTCTGTTAAGTCCATTTGATTCATTTCCTCCATTAATTCTCTTATTTCTCTGTTAGGTTTCTGTCTGATTGACCTGCCCATTGGTGAGTGAGGAGTGTTGAAGTCTCCTACTATTAGTGTGTGCGGTTTGATGGCAGCCTTGAGTTTTAGTAAAGTTTCTTTTACGTACATGGATGCTTTTATATTAGGCGCATAGATGTTCAGGATTGGGACTTCATCCTGATGAATTGTTCCTGTTATGAGTATAAAATGACCCTCTCCATCTTTTCTGATTGATTTAAGTTTGAAGTCAACTTTGTTAGAAATTAGTATGGCCACACCTGCTTGTTTCTTAGGTCCATTTGCTCGATAAACCTTTTCCCATCCCTTTACTCTGAGTAGGTGCCTGTTTTTGTGGTTGAGGTGTGTTTCTTGTAAACAGCAGAATGTTGGATCCTGTTTTCGTATCCAATCTCTTAGCCTGTGCTTTTTTATAGGTGAGTTGAGTCCATTGCCATTAAGTGATATTAATGACCAGTGGTTGTTAACTCCGGACATTTTTTTAGTAGTAGAGTTTGTGTGTTTCCCACCTTTGAGTTGTGCTGGTGAAGGGTCTTTAGATGTTTGAGTTATTGTGGCCATTGTCGGATTCCTTGGTTAGTGATTTTCCTTCTATTACTTTTTGTAATCCTGGATTTGTGGCTACATATTGTTTAAATTTGTTTTTATCCTGAAAAAGTGTTTTCTCCATTTATAGTGAATGAAAGCTTGGCTGGGTATAGTAGTCTAGGCTTACATCTGTGATCTCTTAGTTTCTGAAGAACATCTATCCAGGACCTTCTGGCTTTCATGGTTTCCATAGAGAAGTCAGGTGTAAGTCTCATCGGTTTACCTTTATAAGTAACTTGACCTTTTTCCTTTGCAGCTCTTAATATTCTTTCTTTATTCTGTATGTTTTGATTATTATATGGCAAGGAGATTTTTTTTTGGTCCAGTCTATTTGGTGTTCTGTATGCTTCTTGAACCTTCATAGGTACATCTTTCTTTAGGTTGGGAAATTTTTCTTCTATAATTTTATTAAATATATTTTCTGGGCCATTTAGCTGCACTTCTTTTCCTTCTTCTACTCCAATTATTCTTAGGTTTGGTCTTTTTATTGTGTCCCATATTTCCTGAATGTTTTGTGATGAGAATTTTTGGTTTTGCTGTTTTCTTTGATCAGTGTGTTTATTTTCTCTATGGTATCTTCAGTGTCTGATATTCTTTCTTCTATCTCTTGTATTCTGTTGGTAGTACTTGTCTTTGTAGTTCCTGTTCGTATACCCAGATTTTCCATCTCCAACCTTCCCT
>NW_026068231.1:221404-237390 GCF_014885135.2 Alexandromys fortis
TTTGTAATCTCTAATTGTTTATGGCAGTTTTTCACCTCCTGCTTAAGGTCTTCTATTATTTTCATATAATTCACTTTTGAGTCGATTTCTTCTAATTCTTCTGGAGTAGGGTGTACACTTCTTCTTATTTCGGGATCCCTGGATTCTGGTGATGTCATGTTGCCTTTCAGGTTGTTGGAGAAAGTCTTGCATTGGCACCTTCCCATCTCCTCCTTCAAATGGAGCCAGGAGAGGCCTGGTGTCTTGGTCCAGTCTTTGCTATGACTGAGTCTCTGGGTGTATCTTTTCAGTGTAGAAGCAGGGACCGTCCCGTTGAGCTGGAACTCCTCAGCACCCAAACTTGGACGGCTGGTAGTCCAATGACCCGCGAACAAAAAGGAGTTAAATTAAAATTTAACTATATCATTTTTGTCCTCCCACTTACTTCTCCTCCCCACAACCCTTAAATTACATCCTTCCAAATGCTTTCTCTCAAATTAATGGCCTCTATTTAACTATACATTATTTCATGTATATTTTCTTTTTATTTTTTTATGATTTTTAATTTATTTTAAATTTCATTTCATAGTTTAACCACCCAATTCCCTCCCAGCCCTCCTCCCAACTCTCTGGATCCCCCAGCACTTCCCCATCCTCTCCTTCTCAAGGGTAAGGAAGAGTCAACAAAGCTTGGCTCATTAAGGCAGAGCATGATATCCGACCATATGGAATGGGCTCCAAAAGACTTGCTCCTGCACCAGGAATACATCCTGGTCCTATTTCAAGAGGGTCTTCAGGTTGATCAAGCTACATAACTGTCTCCCACATGCAGAGGGCTTAGTTCAGTTTCTTGGAAACTGAAACCAACCAGCTGTTGGTCTAATTTTCATGAGTTCCCTCAAGTCTGGTTCAATTGTCTCTGTAGATTTCCACTTCATAATCTTGGTCTCCCATGCTCATATATTCCCTCCTCATTCACTTCAGCTGGATTCTCCAGAGTTCTGTCTGTTGCTTGGTTGTGTGTTGAAATTAGGAGCAGCGGGGCTGCGTCCCCGGCACCTGGCCTCCCGCATGGCTAGCTTATGCCCAGAAATAATTACACGGAAACTGTATTCTTTCAAACACTGCCTGGCCCGGCTAGTTCCAGTTTTTTATTGGTTAGCTCTTACACATTGTTCTAACCCATTTCTAATATTCTGTGTAGCCCAGGAGGTGGCTTACCAGGGAGGATCTCAACATCTCAACCTGTGTCTGTCTGGAGTGGGAGAATCATGGCGACTCCCTGACTAAGCTTCTTTTTCCCAGCATTCTCTTCTGTTTACTCCACCTACCTAATTTTCTGTCCTATGAGGGCCGAGGCAGTTTCTTTATTATTAATCAATGAAAGCAACAAATAAGATACAAGACCCACCTCCATCATTTCCCCTTTTTCTGTTTAAACAAAAAAGAAAGGCTTTAACTTTAACATAGTAAAATTACATATAACAAAACAGTTATCAAGTATGAATTACAGTTACAATATTTATATCTATTTTATCTTTTATCATAACTAAGGAAAACTATAACTATTCATTCTTCAACTCCATCAAAGACTCCAGAAGGATATAATAATACCTAAGTAAACAAGAAGTCAAAAACTCTAGAAATGACAGAGACATCTCACTGCCTGGACAGTCACCCAAAGTTCCTCTGTACCGTTGGGGCATCCATCTTTGGCCTACAGGCCCATAATATCCATCAGACATTTCCAAGAAGCAGGAAATTCCAAGGACAGTTCAGTCATTTTCTGCTGTGTCTGCAGAATATCTCGCAGACTTTCATGAGTCAGGAACCCTGAAAGACCATCTCACCTTTAAGTAAGTTCAGTAGTCCTCTCTCTGTGGGTTCTCTGTGTCCAGTTTATGCAATATTCCAGGCAAGAGAAGTTTTCTTGCCCAAATGGCTATCCAACTCCATAAGGATCCTCTTTGATGCCCATCTTCCTCTTGAAGTAGCTGGTGCTGCCAGGAGCAGATGTGTCTCCTTGTCATGAAAAGCCCTAAGTTATTAAAACATTTTAAATGCCATATTCTGCAGTCTTTGAGAGATATGAAGAATGTCTATCTAACTGAAAGATATCTCTATATATCTAGAAAATCTAACATGACTACAAGCTTGACTATTATTCATTAACAACCTATATGAAAATTATACAGTACATTTTAAATGAACTACACAATCACAATACCTTAATCAAGTTCAAAAATACATATACATATAACAAAATTGACCATAAAATCCATACCAATGCANTGGTCTATCATACCAAATCGGAATAGATGTAATCCACAGGGTCTCATCCTCTTCAAAAACAAAAGAAGGACTTTTCCAAAGCATCATAACCTTAGATCCAAATTTTGAAATCGTAATACCCTTATATCCATTTTGGTTTAGCTTGGCAGCCCATGTAATGAAATGTCTCTCTGTACTTAGCTCCTTCAAAGTCAAAAATTTTAAAGAAAACACAATGTACATAATCCAGACTCTGTGAATTTTCCATTTTTACGTGGCTTATTTTTACTCTATCACTTTACTTTATTCTGTCTCTTTAAAGACTTTACCTTTTTTTAAACCATTAACTTTATTTTCTATATTCTGTTTCTTCTCTCTCTCAAGCCTACGTACATTCATCCAACAGTGTGGTCTTTTATGTCTGAATCTGTTTTATTGTGAATCTGTAACTTTTTTTACTATCCAGGAGCATTTCTTAAAATGTTCAGCAGTTCTTAAAAACTTAAGTTGCACCTTGTACAGGTAATACGGTACTGCCTATGTCCTGCCCAGTCTAAACCTTTACTGCACAGTTTTAAGGTAATTACGGTAGTTCCTGCCTGAGACCAGCACAGTTCAGCATGGTGGAGCTGAGCCAAGCTGCTCCTGCCTCAGAGCCATTTGGTGCCCCTGAGCCACATACATTTCCAGGCACATAGCAGTCCACATTACCTACAAGCAAGCTGTAGAGCTTTATTCCAAATGCTCCATTCAACAGCTCTGTCTCCCGCAGGAGCCAGACAGAGATCACAATTGCGGCACAGCCCGGAAAGCCAGCATTTTAAAACAGCCAGTTTTTTCCTGCTGCCGAGTCAGGACAATTTCTTTGCGGCAGGCAACCCAGAAACAGCAAAAAGCTGTCTTAAATTCTCTCTCTCTCCTTCTTAAGCCCTCTCAGGTTTTAAGTGGGTTTAGCCCATCACGTCGGGCGCCACTCTGTTGAAATTAGGAGCGGCGGGGCTGCGTCCCCGGCACCTGGCTGCCTGCATGGCTAGCTTATGCCCAGAAATAATTACACGGAAACTGTATTCTTTCAAATACTGCCTGGCCCGGCTAGTTCCAGTTTCTTATTGGTTAGCTCTTACATATAGTTCTAACCCATTTCTAATATTCTGTGTAGCCCAGGAGGTGGCTTACCAGGGAGGATTTCAACCTGTGTCTGTCTGGAGTGGGAGAATCATGGCGACTCCCTGACTAAGCTTCTTTTTCCCAGCATTCTCTTCTGTTTACTCCACCTACCTAATTTTCTGTCCTATGAGGGCAGAGGCAGTTTCTTTATTATTAACCAATGAAAGCAACAGATAAGATACAAGACCCATTTCCATCAGTTGTGGATCTCTGAATCTTGTTCTATCAATTTCTGGATGAAGGTTCTATGGTGAAAGTTGGTGTACTTACCAATCTAATTATAGGAGAAGGCCAATTTAGGCACCCTCTCCATTATTGCAAGGTCTTGGGATTAATGAGTCCTGGCCTTCAGTTGCTTTTCCATCCTAGAACCTTCTAATATAAGTTACTAGAAGCTGTGCCTAGGTAGAGGATCAGAGGATCACCTGTTGGCCATTAACTGCAGTGTATTTAAGTCTACATGGTATTAATAAAGAGGGGCTTTCTGAGCCAGCATTGGGAGCTGCGTGTGTCAGTCTATTTCTGCGTCTGAGTTCTCAACCTTCAGCCCCTTGCCAGAAGCTTGGGAATTGGGTGCCAGTGCACAGAGCACAGACATGGGGGCACGGTGCGTGGTAGAAAGGAGCTTTAACTGGGGTCATTCTTGTGATTTTCTGGGAATTTTCTAGCACAAAACCTAATGGCTACATCTATCAAGATATCTCTTTCATTGCTCTCCCACTTTCTCTTCTGCAACACAACCATCTCATTTCCTCATTTTCTCATCTCCCATTACCTCCATTTTGTAGGCCCACCTCACCCCCAGTTTATCTAGGAGATCTCATGGATCCATTCATCACTCTTAGGGTATTCCTTGTTACCTAGCTTCTCTGGAGCTGTGGATTGTAGTCTGGTTAGCCTTTGCTTTACATCTATTATGCAGCATGCACAGTCTGTAAAGTTTTAGTTGTTTGTATCTGGTTTCTGGGCTGACCAGTTTGTATTGGGTAAGCAAGTGAGAGATTTGTCACTGAGGGCAACTGATGGAGGAGGGTCAACTGTCTATTTGTTACTTTCATTGGTCAAATAAAGAAACTGCCTTAACCTTTTGATAGGCTAGCCCTTAGGTGGGTGGAGTAGATAGAACAGAATTGTGGGAGGAAGAAAGGAGAGACAGGTAGAGGCCATGAAGCTCCAGCCCAGGATGGATGTGGGTTAGAATCTTCCTGGTAAGCCACTGCCTCATGGTGCTACACAGATTATTAGAAACAGGTTAATCAAGAGGTGAGAATTAGCCAATAAGTGTCTGGAATTAATGGGCTAGGCAGTGTTTAAATGAATACGATTTCTGTGTTATTATTTCTGGGGCTAAGCTAGCCAGGCGGGAGCCAGACAGGATGAAAAGCAGGCCTGCTCACCTCATCACTATAGAAAACTATTTCTCTCCCATTAGCATTACTTAATTGCCTGGATTTCTTTGTCTAAAACTGATGCCCCATAAGATTTCTGCCTTCTATGTTAGCATATCTATTGATGTCTCTATTCAGGTTTGTTTAGGCAGCCATATCAATGAAATTTTGTGGGTGAGACTTCTGACTTTTTTCAGATATGAAATATTTAATTTTTTGTGAAGAATATATTTTTTGTCCAAACACAACTGATTTAAAAGTAAATCTCAGCCAAATATTTGTGTTCCCTTGAAATATTTAAGAGATGTGTTCTAGCTTTTAATGCTACACTGAGCAAGATAAATGAATCACATCTTTAAAAACAATTTTTCCAAAAGCCTACTGTGAAAACAAACAACCAGATGTGTAGTTGAATAACTATGCTTTACTGTAGCCAATCCACAATGACACATTGAAATTAAACCACCATCAAATATTATTACCATTGTGTGACTGATTTAAATTGTTTTAATGGGAACTATCACCTACCCCGAGGCTTACGTATTTGAATACTTCATCCTTATTTGGTAGTCTATTTTGGGGAGGTTATGAAACCTGTAGTGGGTGTGGTCTTGCTAGAGAAACTGTGTAACTGGTGATTGAGGTTTGATATTTTATGACCTTATCCAACTTTCTGTTCTTTCTCTCTGCTTCCTCTGAGTGAATGAAATGTCCCTAAACACTTTTCTCATTCTGCATCTATAATATACTGTGCTAGCCATTAGAGACACTGTCATTGAAACTACCTTTTGGACATGATGTTTTTATTATAATTGCTATATCATTCTCAATTCAAATCCATGGTATATTTGTATTTATTTTGTATTTATTTAGTGACCTTTGAAAAACTAAATGCAAAACTGCATCCATGGTCCGATATAGCATTTTGTTTACATTTCTCTTTTAGATTCCTTTAGACTGTGATATGATCTCATTTTTCCTTGTCAATAATACCCTTGACAAGTTAGAGTAGTACTGATCAGGGATGATGTAGAACAGACTTCATAAAAGATTTTTTTTTCTAAATATTCTCCCCTAGGATGTAGCCTAGGGTTGTGGATTTTCAGGTAGAGAATTGGAAAGGAAATTTTAATACCTTTCTTATCGCTTTGCATTACTTTAGCAGAGTTTGTAATGATACAGTTTTACCCTATATATCTAATACAGGGAATGGTTTCATGTTAAGTTTTATGTATAATATTTTATCACTAAAGCAGTTTGTAGAAAATATTGCAGAACAATATTGTTTCATAGTTTTCAAATTGATTGAAATAATGTTTAAATTAAAGGGCATCTGCTGTAAGATCACAACATCTATTTTGTACAGGGATTATGTACCTAGGGAATCTCACCTTTATGACCATCTACAGAAGAAATGCATAAGGATGAAGCAGTTGGCATGCTAGTTCACAAGGAGTAAATTTCATAAAGCCTTACTACTAGATGAAGAGTTACAAGCTTCATTAATGGCTGCTGAAGGAAATAAAATCTGTCTTTCCCAAGGAATAGCCCCCTGATAGAGTTTTACATCCCTATAACACCTAAAGGTAACACCAAATACACTAAACAGGCAGTGTGTGTGTGTGTGCATGTGTGTATGTCTGTGTGTAACAGCAATTAAAGAAGAAGTCATGAATTTACAAGGGAGCTGGGAGGATACATGAAACATCAGAGGTCGAAACACATGGTAGAAACAAATCATCTATAAAATTCTCAGCAAGAATACCAAAATTAAATTAATATGTTATAATCATTTATAACATAGAAAACTTATAAAATATATCATGATCAACAATATAATTTTATTTTAATCTTTGCACATTTAACATAACAAAAAAAACAAGAGCAAAATCATTGTCACTGTTTTCACATTGCTGGTGTTTGAACCTATGTTAGGCAAGTGTTCCAGCTCAACTTTTGAATTTTGGTTCCACAAAAACACATAATACAAACATTTCTCATAACTACTTTATTAATATCTATCTTTATGAATAAGAAAACATGCAATACAGAAAACTGAAATAGAACAATTAATAAATTGTCACTGGACTACATACTGCCATACTGGTCCAAAAAGTATTCAGTCTTTATCCAATTGTTTACTTCCAAAGCATCCCATACTTTGGGATGCTGTTCACTTTCAGAAGCTGTATAATGTCACAAAGGAATCTTCCCAAAATACAAACATAAATATACAATTAATAAAAATTCAAACATTTAATGAAAGAGCATAAATTTTACAAATTTAATTTCTAAAATTAGCATATATAATCACAAAAGAATTGCCTTCCTTCTTTTTATTTGTGCACACACATTTTTATAAGCATCATTTTTTTCTCTAGTCTTACTGTTGTAAACTTGCAGTACTTTTAACAATCATATTTATGGAAAGCACATGGGTGGTATAAAAGCTTAAGGAAGCTCCTGTGGATAAATATTTTAAGGTTGTTGCATAAGACTGTGTGGTAATTGGCACATGATATTAAAATGTCTCTGTCCAAATGTAATCAACTCCTCTGCTCTCATAGTAACCAGGCCAATTGGACCACTTGAAAATAACAAAAATAGTACCCTACATTTGTGAGAAAATTTTCACTTCAATGGAACTAAAGTTTGGCTTACAAAAATTAAAAGAAAAAAATCACAAAGTATAACCACAATGAATTATGAATTTCAAATTAGAAGAGGGTAAAGAAATCATATTTTCATAAATGAGTAATAGATATATACACATTCAGTCTTAATAACATAATTAAAGGAAGTTTTTAAAATATGCCTAGGGGAAAATGTCATTTAATCTATTCAGGACTGAATGTGATCTTTTAGAATATGACATGATTGTATTTTAAGGACTGCCCAATTTATGATTTATTTGGTCTAATATTTTACTACTTTTATGAAAGTGTGTGACAAAGTTTAATTTGAGAAGGCAAAGGATCTTCATACTGTCAACATTGCACAATAGTACTCATCATTTAACAATATTTTTTCTATCCAGATTTCCATATCTAAAAATAAAATGTTAAATTACTATATGAGACTACACAAAATGTACCCTCTAAATTGTTTACTTTGTTGGTATCATATATAAAGTTAGTTTTAATACACGGACACATTATTTGTTAAAACTTGTAGATAAAGTTTGATAAATGAATGTGTATTATTTAGCACAATATACACAGTGTTTGAACACAGTTACAAGCGTGTATATTAAAGCTATAGCTAGATAATTAATAATTACTTTTTAACTGAATATAGCCACAATACAGAATAATCAGTCTGACATATATATTCAGAAAATAAAAAAAAAAAATCACTGTTTAAGTTCAATTAAAATCAAATACTTTTTCTTTTTTGAGGGAAACATATTTACTGAAGGTAAACTAAGATATTTTGCAGTTGTACGATGACATATGTCGCTTTTCCGAGGAAGCACTTGTGATTTTGTCAATCTATAGCTCTGTCTATCCATTCAAAGAATTTGTAATGTAAGGAGAAAGATCTCATCAAGTACAAAGCCATGGGATTTCCAAGTTTCCAAGGCTATACCTATTGGAAGCAAAGAAATAGAATGCATAGGGGAGAATAACTGGGCTCACACCCCTTGCCTCTTTGGCTATCTCAGCCTGTTTCCCTTCAATTTCTCTCTGGTACAAAACCAGAAAAAAGTGCCCAGTCATTTAATTTCCTAAACACTGTCTAAGTCTGATAATAAACCAGATTTAGAAAGGGAACAAAAGCATATCTGTTCATTCCTATATTTCTAGGAAAGTTAACAGCACTACCCAAATTGTTAAATATGAGGATATAAGAGCTTCCCTGTTAATTCAGTAAGTTTTGTGATCAGAAAAAAATCTCAAATATCTGATATTTTCAGATTCCATATTTTCATGAGCAAAATAAGCATTCAGGTTTCTGATTCATTATTTAATAAATTTTAACCTCAATGTTAAATTCTTTAAATTTTGTGTATATATGAATAAAATTTAATAATTATGGAAATAAAATGTATAAATAATTAAATAATTTTCCACTCACATAATTCTGTATTTTTTTGTTTCTATTTTCTTTTTTATTTTTTGTATGTGTGTATTGAGAGAATAAACAGCAGTCTAACTCTACTGGAAGCACTGATTTTGTCATTCTGGGTTTCTTTATCTTCCCCAGGTTAAGAATCTTCATTGACAACAACAATAGCAACAACAATATCGATACATATACATGATCATATTTCAACAAAGTTTCAGACAACATTGATCTTTTGGGAGTTTTGTGCACCTGGAAAACCAGCATGCTTCAAATCCCTGGATACACTAACAAATACAAAGAAAGCACAAAGGAAGAGTAAAAATTAATTTGAAATTTCACTAATTAAAGTTTAGGTTTTAAAAGTTAAGATATTCTATACACCAAATCATAATCTAATTATCTTCACAAGGGGAACAATATATTCTCAAAATGCTACTTAACTTGCTAGGAACACAAAGGAAAACTATTTTCAACAGTCAGTGGAAATCATTAATAATAAAATTATACATTTATTTTATAAATACACAGTTTATATTACAACATTTATATACAGTTTAATTATAAGTTATATACCATCAAGTTACACATTATAGAGTCTACATCTAATTTAACCACAGGAAATATTCAGGACCCCCAAATCCAAACATGAATTGATTTTTTTTTTTCTTAGTATGATACTGAAACAAGAAACTTCTTGAATTTGTTATGGGAGGAAATTAAGTTTGCGGTGTTTCTGTATGAATTTATGAAATGTGCTCACAGAAGGTCACGGCCAGTTAAGTAGACAAAAACAGAAACTGAGTGTAGACAACAATGGAAACTAATGTTTCCTATGACTACTACTATATTCTTTGCTTAGGATGTATCCTTTCATATGTGAGATTATGTTCTTCAGTGTGTGTTACTGAGATATTTTTTATTCACCCCAAGAAGCAGTCTTAAATCTTATTTCTCCTACACATATCCTTGAAATTATGTGCTGTAATATATTGTTAGGTTTAGAACTTGAAAAGTTCTTTCCTGAATTTCATCTTGTTTTCAGTAGTTTTCTGCAGTAAATTGAGCTGGACTGATAAAAATACCTTAGTCTGATATACTTAGTATGCGGGTTTATGTACAATTTTATGTATTTGTTCTTTTCACTAAGAATTTTTCAGTTACAGCTGTTGAGCTGACAAATCATTGTCTTTAGACACAGTACATTGAAGTAATAGCTGAAAGGCTAATAATGCATTTAATGCATCCACCTTCTGTGATTTTCATATACAAATTTCAGAAGATAAATACCCAATTTGTACTGGATTGTAGGCTTACCATGGCAGACATAATAGTATTTCTGATGTACTTTAATCTGATGATTAATATACAAAAGTATGTTAATATAAGAAGCATGAGCCCACTCTGGCTAACTATTGCCAAATATGAGCAAAGCTATTGCACTTCAGTGTCTCGAACTCTACTAAAGAGTAGAGAAATAAGTGTAAACCTTCGTCTGCACAGTTTATAGTTTTGGAAAACGTATATACAAATTATATCAATATATTCTTGAAATAAAGGTAGAAAACATAAAAACAGGATTAGAGACAAAAAAACTGTAAAAGATTTTATTTACACCCCCTCTGTACATTTTTGAAGGTAGAAATATGGCAATAAGAAAGTAGAGACAATGAAGATAAAAAGAACAAAAAAGATGAACCAAAATGCCATTATAGTACTTATGTCTCTAATTTTATCAAAACAAACGTTTAGACAAACTAAAGGAAAGCTTTGAAAATAAGATCTTCAACAATTTAACAATAACTATATACTGAGTCCACAAAAATCAGAATGGAAGAAATCAGTAATGCTGCACGAGGTGATAAAAAATAAAAATTCATTAAAGTACAACAGAAATGTTACACACAATATATTAATTTCTGCCATTATAACCCTTTATGTACATGGGGATATAAATTTTACAATATTTATTTTAAAAATTCACAGTCCAAATCAAATAAATCTTAATTTTATTTTTTATTATGTTTCCGTGACTAAGGGTCTAGCTCTAGTTTTAATCTGTTATCTGTGTCTATTTACAGAGCTCTTTAAAAACCTCTTGATTTGGAATATTCATTAAAATTAAATATTAATATCTATATCTATATTCATTTTTAATATGAAATATTCAGATAAGCTTTACAAGGGATGTTCTTCAATGATGGGAGAATCACTCCTTGAAGATCTGGCTTGTTTACCTGAAGTAAAGGTTGTCAAGGAAATGACTTTAATTGAATCATCATCTGAATGGAGTCTTTCAGTCATGGGGTAAAACTGAGCTCTTGTACTGCCTTGTGCTCCCTGATCAAGGGGATGCAGTCCATCAGCTCCAGAACCCTGCACCCTTCCTTGCTGCAAACCCATTGTTGTTTGGGCCTGATTGCGATGGAGTATAACAGCCTGTGCCAGAGGAGGACTGTGGTGAATTACCAAAGCCTGTGCCAGAGGTGGGCTGTAGCAGACTGCAGAGGCCTGTGCTGATGGTGGGCTATGACGGAGTGCAGTAGCCTGTGCTAAAGGAGGACTGTGGTGGAGAGGAGCCGCCTGTACTGTTGAAGGACTATGGCACAGTGCAATTGCCTGGGTCACAGGGGGGCTGTGGCAGATAGCGATGGTCTGTGTTACTGGAGGGCTGCAGCGACGAACAGATGTGTGGGTCCTAGGTGGGCTGTGGCAGAAAGCAGAGGTCTGTATCTGTGGAGGGTTGGGTTGGGTCAGAGTAGCTGGCATCCAGCAGGAATCAGAGTGGCCCAAAATGAGGCATTCTTGAGTACAGTTGTCGGAGGCTTCTTCCACAGTTGGTTGCATTGTTATTTCTGCAGCTGTCAGGATAGAGAAAACAAAACAAAATAATTTTTATAATCATCTACATAAAAAAGTCATATCTAACTAAAACTAAGTACAGTGGAGGCTTCCAATGGATTTATAATAAGTGCCATATATCAGGAAATATTCATGAAGTCACATAAATAGCAAGGAGTAGATAAACCGGTGGGAATTTTTTTCTATAATTATATTTGTTCAGCAAAAGACACTGTAAAAAATGAAAAGATAAGCAACAACATGAACTTATTTACAAATCACTTTCTTGACTATCAATTTGAATGCATGAAGGATGAGAAAATTCAATAGGAAAGAAATAAAAGTACATGAGTGAATATTAAGAAAAAGAAGTTGGAAATAAACGTTTACAATATGTGTAGGTCCCATTCTATAAACTTATAAAAAAGAATAGAATTTTAGGGATGATAAAAAGGATCAGTGATTTCCAGGCCTTGGGAGTGGAGCAAATCTTCACTAAGAGGTACAGCAGAAGAATAATTTATTACAGGTGCTATACCTATGAAAAGAAGATTGTATGTTCATAAAATTCATGAAACATTTTTATGAGTATATGGAACTACACAGCATGAGTTTTATTTTATATCAATACATAATATGGTAATGAGTGTTAATCAAATATCAATAAAAATTCTTTACAATTTATTTCTTGGTAGCTATAATTCAACATAGCTCTAATGAGGTAGCACTGGATGCAAAATACATATTCTCTTTGCAAACTTGCTCTTTGGGATATTTTAACTTTAAAATATTTTTATTTCCTTTGTGTATTTGTTGTCTGCTGTGTGAACAAAATACATTTGCATATGGTGTGGGTGTAATGCATGCACATATGTGCATGTCCCAGCCTGTAGTCATTTATTCCTAGGACAGAGCAAGATTTTCTTCATCTATTATTCTCCACTTTAATATCTAGACAGGGTCTCTCAATGAATAAGAGACTTACTGCTTCTCCTGCCTTGCTGGCCAGTGAATATAAATAAACATACATATGCTTATGTATGTGTGGTATTGTAATAACAATAATATTAATAATAAAAGAATAATAATAGGCTATCAATTTGAGAAGAATGAAGTAGAGTCTTGAGAGAGGCTAGAGAAATAAAATTGCCCTGCTACACCAGAGGCCACTCCAACACTCAGATCCTCAGCCTACATCTCTGGTGAAAACCCCCTGCTCCATAAAAGGACATGCCAGCACCTAGATCTTAAGACCACATCTCTGGTCGAAGCTTCCTGCTCCACCAAAGGTTAATCCAGCACATAGATCTCCAATTCACACATGCAACAGATGTCCCTACTTCACCAGAGGCCACTCCAGCACTCAGATTCCTAAAGACCTCATGCTGGTCATTAGAATTCCAGCCTCCAACTTGGGTGGACAACCTCTACTTAATCACATGCCACTCTATTAAAATGTCAGAGAGAAGACAGAAGCCAAGGAACAAAATACCCATACAACAAAGATAAACTCAGAATTCAAACATAGATCTATAATAACCCCCAAACCATATACATAAACATGAGTTTAAGAAGACAACCAACAGCAGTCAGGATAATAGGTTACCATCAGAGCTCAGACATCCTATGCAGCAAGCCCCAAATACGTCAATATAGTGGAAACAGAATAAAATATCCTTAAAATGAACTTTTTAAAGAATATAGGGGCTCATAAAGAAGAAATGAAAAAAAAAACAACTCTTGAAAAATTGAAGAAAATACAAACAACTGAAGGACATGAATAAATGTATTAAAAAAACATGTTGCCTTATACAGATACAACAGCAATGAGAGTCTAACATATGAGCTGGAATGTCAAAATGAAATGCACAGTCTATTGTGTAAGATGAGTTTGTGTCTGTAAGCTAATTTGCTGAGGTTCTTGCTACAGAAACAGAAAGGAGACTAATATAAGAATATTATTTTTCGCTTGTGATTATTTTGTCCTCCCTCCCCACTGTGTGCGTGTGTGTGTGTGTGCGCGTGTGTGTGGCTGTGTGTATCAAACACACACACAGGTATTTTCTAAGGCCAGAAGAGAGTTATTATTCTTGAAGTTACTGTTACAAGTGGTTTTGAGTCACCTGCCATACGTGTTATGAATAGAGCACTAACTTTCACTGAGAGTGCTAGATGACAGTAATTTTCCAGATCCAGCAAATTCTTAATAGAAATGATCTAAGACAACACTTAGAATAAACTGATGAAAGGAAAGTAATCCTAGCACATCGAAATAAACTAGTAATCTTTACACTAAAATATTTTACACTTAAAACATTACACATACATCAATATATGTCTCCTATTATAAATGATCATTAGTGAAAGTTCCTTTCACTCATGAAACATTTTAAATGTAATAATAACAATATTCTCAAATAATATAAAATATTTTGGGTAACTCTAACCAAGTAAGTGAAATAATTCTACAATTAACCCTTCAAGTCTTTGAACAAATAATTTGAAGAAGATATCAGAAGTGGATCAGTAGGATTAACAGAGTTAAAATGGCCATCCTATCAAAAGTAATCTACAGATTCAGTGCAATCCCCATCAAACTTCCATTACAATTCTTAACAAACCATGAAAGAACAGTACTCCACTTTATAAGAAAAATTAAAAAGACCAGGACAGCTACAACAATCCTGTATAATAAAAGAACTGCTGCAAGTATCACTATCCATGACCTGCAGCTGTTTTACAGAGCTATAGTTAATAAAAACAGCATGGTATTGGCATAAAAACACTAATGTGTGTTGGATATGAAGACAATTTCTCAACAAAATGCCAATAGCACTTGCACTAAAATCAGCAATTAAGAAAAAAGACCTCATGAAGCTGAAAAGGTTTGTAAGGCAAAGGACACTGTAAATTGAACCAGGAAGTAGTTAATGAAATGGGAAAAAATTACTGCACATCTGATAAAGTTTTAATATCAAGAATATTTAAAGAACTCAAGAAAGAATATATTAAAATAACAAATGATCCAGCTTAAAACGTGGTGTAGATCTAAACAGAGATTTTTCAACAAAGGAAACCAAAATAACTGATAGACATTTAATGTTCAAAATCCTTTAACTATAAGGAAAACATAAATCAAAATTACTTTGAGAGTCTATAATAGACCTGTCAAAATGGCCAATATTAATAACATAAGTAACATGAAGGAGAGGATGTGAAGCAAGGGGCTACTCCTCCATTACTGTTGGGAGTGCAAACATTTACAGCTACTATGGAAATCAATATGGCAGTTCTGAAAATTGGTAATTGATCTACCTCCAAATCCAGCTATACTTCTCTTGAGTATACAGCAAAGAACACTCAATCATACCGCAAGAACACTTGCTTGACTATGTTCATTGTAGCTTTATTCATAATAGTCAGATGGAAATATCGAGATGCCCCAATGAATAAAGAAAATATCAAGCATTTACAAAATGGAGTATTTTTTTTAACTCAGCAGTTAAAAAAATAGTAGCATCCCTTTGTTCGAGCCACCCAAGCAGCAAGGAGATCCGGTCCAGGCACCAGGAGAGACATCACTGGGGTGAGTGAGTTTCTGACTGCGGCAGCAGCCAGGGACCGGGAACTCAGACACCCCTCCTACACTCCCTGGTCATCCTCAGGGGCAACTCTGACCGATACCTCCTCTCTCTTCCTATCCCACCCAGCCTGCATCCACAACCCTCCCCCCCTCTGTCTGACTCCCTTCCCTCTTTGACAACATAACATCTCCCAGTCCAGCCTGTTCGGGCTCTAGGACCGAATCCCAATCGGCAGGGCAAACGGGAGGGTGGTAGATCCTTTGTCCCCACTAGCCTGCCTGCTGCAAGCTAGGTAGGCCCTTTGTTCGAGCCACCCAAGCAGCAAGGAGATCCTACCCCGGCACCAGGAGAGACATCGGGCTTGCATCCACAACCCACCCAGAGCGGTGCTGAGGAGTTCCATCTGGAAAGTAGTTCATGTTTGGGTGCTGAGAAGTTCCAGCTCAACTGGACGGTCCCTGCTTCTACACTGAAAAGATACACTCAGAGATTCATTCACAGCAAAGACTGGACCAAGACACCAGGCCTCTCCTGGCTCCATTTGAAGGAGGAGATGGGAAGGCGCCAATGCAAGACTTCCTCCAACAACCTGAAAGGCAACATGACTTCACCAGAATCAAGGGATCCCGAAATAAGAATTGTACACCCTACTCCAGAAGAATTAGAAGAAATCGACTCAAAAGTGAATTAT
>NW_026068231.1:242839-248941 GCF_014885135.2 Alexandromys fortis
GGTGCACCCACCCACTGAGACAGTGGGGCTGATCTATTGGGAGCTCACCAAGGCCAGCTGGACTGTGACTGAAAAAGCATGGGATAATACCGGACTCTCTGATCATGGCAAACAATGAGGAGTGATGAGAAGCCAAGGTCAATGTCAAGGGGTTTTGATCTTACTTCATGTTCCGGCTTGGTGGGAGCCTAGCCAGTTTGGATGTTCACCTTCCTAGACATGGACGGAGGGGGGAGGACCTTGGACTTTCCACAGGGCAGGGAACCCTGACTGCTCTTTGGATTGGAGAGGGAGGGGGAGAGGAGTGGAGGAGGGGGAGAAGAGTGGGGGGAGGGGAGGGATATGGGAGGCTGGGAGGAGGCGGAAACTTTTTTTTCCTATTCTCAATAAAAAAATAGTAGCATCATGAAAATTGCCATCAAATGAATGGAACTAGAAACAATCATTCTGAATGAGGTATCCCAGACCCATAAAAATAAATTTGATATGAATTCACTTATAAGTTGATATTAAGTTCTTAGGTATAATATAATCACAATCCTGTTAAAACTGACAGACCCAGAGAGGTTAGGTAAAGAGGAGAGATATAGTGGAGAACTCTACATAGGTAAAGGGAAGACAATAGATTATGAGAGTGGTCTGGGGACAGGTGTGGATGGGAGCAGGAACATCAGGTTGGTAGGATGGAAGGAGAGATTATAGAGAGGGACTACTGGAATGTGGGACATTTGAGGACATAGAGGAAACCTGGAATCTATGGTGGTGACCTTGGTGAGGACGCCTAGAAATTGAAGATATGGACTATGAACTGATTGATCATCTTTCATAGCCCTGCAAGACATCTAGCAGTGAGAATGAATTATATTTGATTGAATTGTTAGCCAAAGAGATCCAGTGAATATCTCTGAACACCCCAGGCTAATCCTAGGAAAGAGAAGTCCCACTGATTCTGTATGCTTCCACTCACTCAGCTTATTGACCAAGAGAAGTAAAGTTGATATGGTATTGGAGCCTTCAGCCCTACATTGTAGTATCTTGGCATGAGTAAGTAGGTACTTTGGAAGCTATGGAAAGAGAAACCTTGACACTAGCCTAGTCTTGACTGCCCCCATCGAACTACAATCTGTCCTTCCTTTAAGATAAACTGTGGCAATGGTAGATTAGAACATGTGTGTTGGCTAACCAATATTTGATTTAGTTTGATGTCATTTTCATGAGAGGAAGCCCATTCACTCCACTGCCTGGATGACTAGGAACCAGGTATTGAATATTCCAGAATCTTGGGTAGAATAACATAGGACTAGCCAACAACTAACAAAAAAACAAGAAGAAAAAGCTTTCTATGTTATCTGGTAATGATTCACATCTAAGTATGTATGCTTATTAAGCAATTCTATACTAATTCTGAAAACAATAACCACTAAGAAAATCCTATGCACTCTAATTTTGTTGATTAATTAATTAATTATGTAAGTTTTTTTTTTTTTTTTTTACTATTGAGGGGTACACTGTGCCACAGTGCTTGTAGATGTCCGATGACAACCATCACAAATTTATTTTCTTCTTTCTTTCCTTGGTGTCAACCTTTCAGATTTCTAGTTCAGTTCTCAGGCTTATCAACTAACTCATCTCTTCAGCTGCCATTGTCTCTCAAGTCTCAAGTTGGCCCACAATTATGAGTCCTATTCCACCTTGGCTAATAGCTCATAGAGTTTGAACTTTTTTTTTTCTTTCAAATTTGTTGACAAGTGTGGCTGCAAACAAGAGATCCTGATCTAAGGTGTAGTTAATTAATATTCTGAGTCTAGTAGTGAATCCACTCTACCTTCACCAAAGGTCTGAGAAAACAAATATTTTCCTTATATCATGTTAATGATGTCTGTTGCCCCCCCCCTTGAAGTAGAGTATATAAGCATGTGGAAAATAAATGCAGATAAATTCAGTGGATGCTGTTCTGTCTTTTATTTCTCTCATATCTCTGTTCCATTTGCTTGATAATTCTAATCCTCATGTTTCTATAGTGGAATGTACAAACTTTGTCGAGGCTGGACACTGACAGATGTCACCACAATGTATGACTTATGACACTCTCACACATTCTAAAAGTACTATTCAAATGTGCCTTACATTGGCATTTCAAGAATTCATTAAGTTAAAGTGTTAACTCTGAGTTCAAGGATAATTTGAGATATATAGTGAGATTTTGTGATTTTGACACATAATAAAATAACAAAGCAGACAAATAAATAAATGAAGATTTTATGTGTTTAATAAAAGTAGTAATTCCTCTATGATATAAGGTAAAAGCCTCTGAATTACCTCAAATCAAAATAAAATCATGAATAATATGGCAGTACTGTAAAATGTTTGAATACCTGAAATTATTGAAAATTAAAATTTAATGTATATAAATGACAAACTTTTTTGGTCCTTTCAGTTTATATGTCTAGTATGGTTAAAGACTGCATACAACTTTGATGAAGAGAAAATAATAATTTTGGTATAAACTATTATAATGGTAGCAATTTTGATTCAATTTTAACAAAATCCTTCCTTGTATTTAGTTTTGGAAATCAGAAAGAACCTATTATCCCTTTGCATCCTTAAAAAATATGTTATTGTTTACCTAAGTATTATCTAACATCCAAGTCAAAATAGGACCATTTTTTTTGACTTGTCCTTCAATATCTTTTACAGTTTAATAGACAACTTGCCAGACTAACTGTAGATAATTTGTTTACATTAATAACCTGGAAGAGAGTAATAAATAAGCTAGTGAGAGTAAAAAATGGAGAGAATACTCATAAATTCTATCAATATTGGGACCATTTATCTTTATGTATTAAAATAAATCTTTTTATTATTGCTTCAGTGTATAAAAGGCAAAATAGTCAAAATGCTAATATGCAGGGTCAATATTTTCTTCTATTCACTATTTTTATTCTTTTATTGACTTACTTGAAATATAGGAAATAATTTCTCCACCTCAATTTGTAAGTATTCAGGAAGGGTGATAGTGATCATTAATATTGTCTTTGATGTATGTATACTTATAATACATTAAAATTCATTTTATAGATATGTAAAATGAAATGGCCAATTTAATCTAATCAAATTGCATTCACATACCCATTTTTTAATATTTCATATTACTATGTATTAGCATCAACATGTTTATTTTTAGTAATCATGAGCTGGTAACTTCAGAATCATTGAAATATTATTCTTTTGTTCTTTGTTAACTTTAAAGACAAACATAATGTAAATTTTTTCTACAAGTATATTTAATTAGTATGTTTTAAAACACATTTATTATTATAGAAGTGAGGATATTATTTACTTATAAATATTGGGGGTGTGCTACCCGCCTTCCCTTCTTCTGTTTTCCTGTTCTCTGTGGGAACCTCGGTCTTGTAAGTCCTTCCTTTATTAAAGCTGAATATTTTATTATAATTTCTGTCTGCCATTCATTTACTCCGTAACATCCTGGCTCCCCATGTTGGGCGACATTCTGTTGTAGGAGCTGCGGGCTGCTTCCTGCCACCCAGCTTCCGGCTGCCTGGCTAGCTTATTCCCAGAAATAATTACACAGAAACTGTATTCTTTTAAACACTGCTTGGCCCGTTTCTATTAATGTGTGTAGCACCACAAGATGGTGACTTACCAGGGAGATTCTAGCCTACGTCCATCTTGGGTTGGAGCTTCATCGCATCTGCCCTGGAGAAGAGCTACGGTGTCTGAGCTCACTTCCTCTTCCTCCCAGCATTCTGTTCTGTTTACTCTACCCACCTAATGGCTGGGCTATCAAATGGGCCAAGGCAGTTTCTTTATTAGCCAATGACCCTCCATCACAAAATTACTGTGACATTTCATTTATATTTACTTTATAATTACCTTGAATCAATTAAACTAGTTTATTAAAGTGTAATCATGAAGTATTGTTTTTTCTTCTCTTCTTTATGGGAATTTTAAGTATGCAAAACATTAGTTCTGTGATTACATTTATTTAATTGTAATATATACATTTTGATGTTTTGTTGGCTTATTATAAAAAGTTTGGATTTTGTTTTACTTTTAAGTGTTTTGTCATTTGAAGTACACAGTTAAATTGCTTTAGGTTGTAATTTCTTTTTTACTAAATGTGTTATTAGTATTTATCATTTCACTGATTCAATAAATGGATTCTTTGTGTCTTCAATATTTTTTAATGTTTTCAAACAGTTTTTTTTCATTAAATGTTCATCAGAGTGATATCTATCTATCTATCTATCTATCTATCTATCTATCTATCTATCTATCTATCTATTATATATATAATTATTTTGTAGCACCAAGTACAGTAATCAGTATATCTTTCTTAGAAATTAACATTCCCATCACTAATAAGTATTTTTAATTACCTTAGGTATAACTGTGTGTTCAAATCTATTTTATAGTATCAAAGTAGCTTAACATTGTGTTCAAATCTATTTTATAGTATTAAAATAGCTTAACATTTAATGTGTATCTGATACATCTATTTTTTCATATATTATAAAACTGTGTTTTTATTAATTACATCTCTTTCACATAAAAAATTGGATCTTCCTTTCACTTTTACTTGGAGTAATTATTTTATCCTTCCATATGATTATAACAATTCACTACTTTTGAATCAAAATTCACACATTTTGATTCAAAACTTTTTTTAATGTATTAAATTATTGATGATTTTTATTATTTGAAATTTTTGCATTTTAATTTTATTTATTGGCTTTTTGTCTAATTGTGTTTGATTATTTAAAGATTCATGTCATAAATAAATACACATTTGTATTAGATTTGCTAAAATTTATGTTGTATTATTAAGGACAAATATTCTGTCATTTGCTCAACTGTATTTCAATTCTACTACTGTGTATATTACATCATATTGAGCATCAATATTATTTTGAATTAATTGACTCTTTAATGCTGCAATCAAGCAGAAGTGTTTGTTGTGTGGAATGCATGTAGGGTTAGTGGGTGGAAAATAACCAAAATAAGACACCAGTAGTATGAAGATTCTTACTAAACCAAGTTAAAATGATTCTCACTCAAGATAGGGCACTGTGATCAGTAACAGTGCTGGGTATTGTCTCCAAATTGACATAAAAGATTCTTGTTAAGGGTAGACTTTGCACGTGAAGATAAGAGCCAAATTCAAAGCCTGTTTGTAAGCTTAAAGGAACTATTGTAAAAGTTGATGAGGAAGAACACTATTGGCATTATCTCTTTATAAAATGCAAAACATTAATACAGAATACTTATGAACTATACATAAACTAGTAATATAAGGAGTATTTTTGGTTGTTATGATTCTTAATTGTAGCTACTTAAAATTCTCATACTTTGAAAACACACTCATACTGTACTAGTTCTCATTGTGTTAGCCTAATTCTCATTTCTCAGAAGTATGTTAATATCTTCTTGGAAATACACACTATTATTTTAGCAAAAGTACACCAAGAAACTCATATAGTGATATGGTCTTGTTATCTCTAGTGCTTGTGGAAGCTAAATCATGCAGACATATTTTGGTACATATGCTGATTGTATTTTGACTTCCCATCTTCACCTCATGTCTGACCTTCGTATTTATGAAAGTAGAGTCAATTTTGTAATCAAAATGAAATATTCATTTAGAAATGTTAGCAACTCAATGTGTATGGAATAATGATTTAGTATTCTTTTTGAGTCGAATCTTAAAAACAAATAATATCATAAATAATAACATAAATTCTATATTTTGTCCTTGTCACTTACCAAGGTAAAATATGCCAAGAAAACACTAATGTAATTTTGAATTTTTAACTCTGCAACTTAGCAAATTGTAGGGTAAATTTATAGCCTTTTTGCAAAATGTATTGCGTGTGACTGGGAGATTATTTTATAGTTTATTTTTTCTCATCGAATCTATCTGAAATAAACTTGACCTTAAATAAGCTTATAAGTACAATTTAGCCTAAAGTATTTTATTTATCCTTAGAGTGTTTTACCTAAAAAAGAATAGTTTTCCATACTTCAATATTTTTATATTAAATACTTTTATATTAAATCATATTACTGAAATACATATACTTT
>NW_026068231.1:248947-258849 GCF_014885135.2 Alexandromys fortis
AATGTGCTATTCTACATATATATATATATACATATATATATATCCTGATATTTTAAATATATCCTCTGGTAAAATATGTCTCATTATTCAATGATTTCATAATAAAAATTTATTATTATTTGTATTTTGTACATAAGTCATACTGATTTATGTCCTTAGGAACAAAAATGTTTTTTATTATGGAACTTATTTTTCAAGCCACTTTCACTAATTATTTACATAATTGCTGCTAAAATACAATTGAAATATATTTCTTAACTCTTAACTGTGTGTGTTTTGCTAATCAAATGATTAAGAACATTTTATCAGATTCTTTTAAATGTCTCTAAAAATATAAATATATTGGCCATAAATGAAAGCATTTAATAGATGACACCTGTACCACATATTCACTCCATTTCAAATAATAAATACCATATAAATACGTACATATATGTGTGTTCACTATTAATATAGTATTATAGTTAATATATGTGATTAATGTGTTTTTAGAGTCTGTTTTAGTCAGATTTTAGTTAATAGATGTGCATGCTATGACATATATTTATAACTTAACTTTACCTAAACCATATTTTAGCTTTCTCTAGAAAAAAAAATTAAGTATGACTCATCATAATTTTATCAAAACCATATACACACAAATAGCAAAATGGACTCAACAGGTTCTATTCATATTTCTGCATACTCATGCAATGCACATACATTTGTACTAAAAGTAAAACAAAAGAGGCAATCAAATTGAATGTTTGAAGGCATGGAAAGAATTGGAGGTAAGTAGCAGGGGATGCTGGAAAGAACAAAGTGAAGGAAAAGTGAGGTAATTATATTTTAATGAAAATGTATAGGAATAGTTTAAATTAAAAATAAGTTAAACAGGAGTTGTGTATAAGTAGTTGTACATGTATGCAAAAGTTTTGAATATAATTGAGAATAGTTATGTATGAATGTCTAATGTAATGTCTGAAAATTTATAAAGTTAAACCACCATGACCAAATGGATTTTATCAGATATAATGGCTAAACATTTTGGTTCTATACACATGTGAAACACTATGTGTGATAATAATTATAATTTGTAATATGAACAAATTTAGCAATAACACCTAATAAATAAAATTGTTCTCCTTCTGACATCAAAAATTTCATCAGCTTGCCGGGCAGTGGTGGTGCATGCCTTTAATCCCAGCCCTCGGGAGGCAGAGGCAGGTGGATCTCTGTGAGTTCACGGCTAGCCTGGTCTACAAGAGCTAGTTCCAGGACAGGAACCAAAAACTACGGAGAAACCCTGTCTCGAAAAAAAAAAAAAAAAAATCATGAGCTGAAATGCCAAGTTTGTAATCTACTGAATAGAATTAGTCTACTTGGTAGCATTTTTTAAAAATTTATATCAAATTTTAGTTCTTCCTTTACATTTCTCTACTTCTTGTTGGTCAAAAATAAAATAAGTGGTTTTGGTACATGCTTCTGTTTCTATATTGTGCTCAAACACACAGAGCCAAGACACTAGAGGTTGAAAATTATGATTCACGGAGCCATAAGATATTCTTTATATTGATAAGCAATTGTGTGACAACCACTATAAACTAAGTAAAATACTTGTAGAAATGTAGCACAGTGGTAAAGTACTTGTACAGTTTGAAAGCCTATGATAAAACATAAAATCTCACCTGACACATACATAATTGCACATCATGACTAACATGCAAATAAAATTGATTTCTATTCTTACCTCACTAATGGATTAATATTGTATGTCAGCATAAATTAGACTAAAGTAAAACTTTTAATCTCTAGGAAAGAATAGGAAATTGGCATTAGCTCCTTTTTATTATTTGTGTAATATATGAAAATAATTCTTTCCCAGTTAAAAGAAGGATAATAAGAAAAACCTTAGTAATATCATTTGAAATATTTTAAATAATACTCATACATATTTGATAATGAGAATTTTCTAAGATTTTACATTATGTGTAAAGATTGAAAATAACTATTTGGATTTTAAGCTGTGAAGTCTTTTTATATGTTTTCTTAGTTGAATGGCATTGGACTTAGACATTAATAGTTTGACAGTAATCTGGTTAATATTTTTCTTTCAATTTCTATTCCATGTTTCCTGGCTTAATTCATTTTGTTTCTGGAACTAGATACAAAACAAACCATTTTTAAAGGTTCTATTGTTGCTCTAAATGTCAGTGATTTTCATGCATGGTTTCCTGTTTTACTTCTTTCTGGAACATGTAAAGCAGGACAGATAAACAGGAGCGAAACATTTGGCAAAGGAGCAGAAATGAGTGTGACTTTGTTAACAAGTATAGCCCTTACTTATTTAATCTATTGGGACCATCAGCACAGATATTAAAGGGAAGGTCTCTCTATCCTCCCTGTCCCGTGTATTTTTTTTTTAGCAATGCCCTTGCAAATAAAATTGGAAGTGTGGCTTACTAATTTACTAGATTTATTTCATTCTTAAAATCTTGGAAATAAGGATTTAAACATCACAAGTACACAACAAATAGTTGTCATAAGTGACATTCTATCACCCAGTTTCCTCATTTAAAAAACAATTTTAATTGTTATTGTTCTTATAATTTATTTAGATATAAAACCCATCTGTTTCTATTTTGTCAGACATTTTGTGTGAATTAAAAGTCTCTTAATTCTGCAAAGATTAGCCATCATATAATAACTTTTACTATTAAATATCTTTTTATCTTATACATCCTTCAAAAATATAAGAATTAGATTCACAGTGACTGATGACTAGTGATAATACTCTGTTCTTTATATATGTGGTTTTGAAGAAAGTGGTAACAGAGTTTACTTTTAAACCAATTACATTGAGCAAAATTTTATATGCTTAAAATTTTAGGATATAATCATTCTTCTCTTCTTAATTAATGATCAAACAACATGAATATCAATGAAAATAAAGAAATAAAACCCTTTCTAATATTCATTTTTAATTTTTTTAGTCATTGGGGGATGCTGCTAATTTGAAAACTGTCTTAATAATGTATTTTTTAACAGTGAATCACCTTGATATTATACAAGTGGCTTCTATGTAAGTATCTGCCCATAGAAATAATTTGGAGAAATTGCTTGTATTTAGATAAATCATTAAACTGTTTTAAAATAAATCTCCAAAAGTTATTTTAGAAAATCTAAGATTTGCATGTTATGGTCAAGGGTTGTAGAATCCTACTGTCATTAACATAAACAGAGTGGTGTGTTTAGAATCTTTGAAAAGAGAAATGTTGTCTTTTTAATTATTTAGAAAAATGAGATTATTTCACTAGTTCCTAGAAACCTAAATGAGACACAGAAGTGAGTGGTTTTGTACTGCAGGTTTTAGAAAGATGAAATTGTGTGCTGAAGAACTGTAATGTCTAATGAAGAATAATCCCTTCTAGGACCATTAATAACAGAATTGGTTGAAACACTTTTTTTTTTTCTGTGAACTATAAGTATCTAGACAGATGATTCTCAGGAGAGGAAAATATTTTCTTAATTGATTTTTTTTAAGTTTAACTTTTTAAGTTAACTTTTTATCACAGTTACATTAAATTTGTAGATTTCTGAAACCAGAAAGATTTAAGTCTTCCAGTGATACACCAGTCAGCAGAAAATAAATTATGTTTTCTACTTGTGAACAGTCTGTCACTTGTTAAAGTTGTGTTTTTCTATTTTCACAGAAAACAAAGTCTCATTTTTTTATACAAGAGAATTTCATAAATTTATATATTTGATATCAAATTATTTTCTTCTTCAAGATTATATTTAATGAAACAGAATGAAAATGCATTGTTGGTCCAATTAATCTTTTTTTTTTATTTTGAGTTCTTGTGAAAAGGATGAAAATATTATTTTATTGTAATTGTAGCATAATCAATGAATATTTAAGGTACTAGTAGTATAATTACTCTCTGTATAGTATAATCATATAGAAATTATTAATTAGTGGAAGTCATTGAAATTAAGACATGTTTATTCTGTGACAATTGTAGATAACTCACAGGAGCACCTTTGTTAACTAATGATCAAATATGTATTTGTTAATAGAAAACTGATTTTTAATTAGTTCAAAATGAAAATTAAAATAACCTTTAGAGAAAGAATAATTGAATTGCATGGATTTTATATCTCACATTATTATATATTTTTTAAATTCAACAACAAATAAATACTTAATCATAACTATGCAGTGTGAGGATACACTATATAAGAATTATATTTTAAATATTTACAATAGTCTAGGCATAGCGGCACATGATTTAATCCCAGCACTTGTGAGGCAAAGGCAGGTTGATATCTGAATTTGAGGCCACTCTTATGTTCAGATATTTCCAGTACAGCCAAGAGAAACTCTGTCCTAAAATACTAAACAAAACAAAAACAAAATCAAAAGTTCAAAATTAAAAAAAATAGTTGTAAACTAATATCTCTGTGAGGTAGAAATAAATAGATAATGCTTAAACAAGAAAGTCTGTGTCATATAATGATCTTATTATGAAACAAAATCTAACAAATTAATAATTATATTCACAAGATGGTAAAGATTTATCAACATAGATTATTCACCAAACCACATTGTCCTTTTATTACTTTATTGATTCATAGTTGAACTTTAATGATATGGAAATAAAATTTCAGTGGTTTATAAATGTGCTACAAATTTTTATCTTGTACTGTTAATGAATAAATATCATATAATAATCAACTAAATAAACTTCTTAGTCTGGAGAAACATTAAAATTAAAAATATAATTATTCAAATAAATTATATTACATAATAAAATATTAGTTAACTAGAAGCTGGAAAGAATGAAAATATAAATCAGTGGCCAAATATTGCAATATATATTAGAACACAAATTTAAATTGAATNGCCAAATATTGCAATATATATTAGAACACAAATTTAAATTGAATGATTCCAGATATCAAAATCTTGGGCCTTTTCTTTTTTTTTTTTTTTTTTTTCTTTTTTGGTTTTTGAGACAGGGTGTGTAGCTCTGGCTGTCCTGGAACTTACTCTGCAGACAATGCTGTCCTCCACTTCACCGAGATATGCCTGCCTCTGCTTCTCTAAGACCTGGGATTAAGGATTTGCACCACCACCAGATGATATCTTAGGCCTTTCTTAACTTGTAACTGTTTTGTGAAACTAACAAAGTACTTTAAAAATTTATATCCTAAAAAGTTTCACACTGGAAAACTAAAAAAGTTTTCAGAAATTATTCTTCCAATTATCTATTCAATCACTATTATAAATTATGTTGTTATGAGTATGAGAGTTAGTTCAGTTATAAGAGCATCTGTTGCTCTTCCAGAAGACTGAGGTTTGGTTGTCAAAAGCTCAAAATCTTCTGTAACTCTAGTTTAAGGACATTAAATACCATTTTCTAGAACACGTAGACACCAAAAACACATGAGGTATGGAGATATGTATGCAGGCAAAACACTCATACAAATAAAATAAAAATGAATGAATCTTTTAAAAAATAGTTTTGTGGAGTTTGATTTTTAATGTACCTAATGAGTTTCTGCTCCTCAGAATCTTTTAATGTGTTTTAACCAATAAATTTGAGCCTCATCAACTTCACTGCAAATGAAGTGAAAATAAATTATAGAAAAATATGTTTGGAATTTCAAAAATGTTTCAAAAATTTATTCTTAAATTATTGAATAATAAAATAAACAAAAATATTGAGGTATCACTATTTACAAAGATTCCTATAACAATTTGCTAATGAGATAAATAACTCTTTCCTTACCCACAATCTAACTCAAATACTTGTGATAACTGTGAAAATAACCATAATCTCTATTTTTATAAATCATTAAATAAAGTATATACAGTCAATATAAATTTTAGTAGCTTTAATAATTTTATATTTTATACTATTTTGGTCAAACTTTTAAAAAGGAAAATATCTGTTCTGTAACTATTTTATGTAAAAAATAACTAATATTTAATATCAAATTTCTCATAAGGAAATGCACATTTTCTAACCTAAAATTCTGTTTATTAAGCAATGATGTACTACCAAATATCTATTAATCTTTACAATTATATAATTATATGTAGCTTTTCAGAATTTTAGAAGCTCTAAGAATAAAATACTAATTTGTTTTAAAATGTTAAGATTTCATTTTGATTCTATTTTCAAAAGACCGTAAGCACCATAGATTTTTCTCCTGGTTTTCACAAAACATAAAACTTCTCACTTTATTTTGTATAGCATAAAGACATCTCAGATTTATGTAATGTATTTAGCAAATATGATCATCAGCTTGAATATGTATAAAATAAACATTAAAAGTGGCCTACGGAGATTTCTTATTTTAAGTTGTGCTCTGGCCTATTTCTAGAAATTGAATTTTTCTTTATCTCTACAATTTTTTTTTTTCAGACTGTGGAGAATTTTCTAAGATACTTAAATGTTATTATTTTTATTTTGGTATTTTATTACGTTCAATTGAAACCTTTATGTCTATCAACATATAGATATCATTGTAGTATTGACCCCATTCATAAAAATTATACTGAGAAGTTAAGTGATTTTTGTTTGTGTTCTGACAAATAAAGCTTGCATTGAGATCAGAGGGTGGTGGTTCACACCTTTCTTAATCCTCACACTTAGAATGATGAAACAAGAATATCAGGAGTTCAGAAACACCCTGGGCTACATGAGAGAACCAGTCTAAAAGAGAAACATAGCTGGACTGGGAAGGCTCACACTTTTAATCCCAGCACATGGGAGGCTCGTGCCTTTAATTCCAGCATTAGGAAGGTTGGAGACAGAAAGATTAGGAAAATTCTTAAAGACAGGATCCCCTCATTCAGTTTCAGAATTCTTTTTTTTTTATTATTATTATTCGGTATTTGTCATTACCATTAGAAAAAAATCTGAAGAAAGGGTTCTATGTAAAAGTGAAACAATACATTGGAGTTTTAGGATTCTTAGAGCCAGAAGGCCCCATTCAGTCTGAGATTTAATAGAGTTAAGAAGATTCTGGTCGCTGGCTGCTCTGCTTCTCTGATCTTTCAACTTTAATAGTAATAACTGACTCTGGGTTTTTATTGATTAAGACTAGTTAGGTCCATGTTTCATCTAGTCTCCAACTTTTGTGGCATAAATTAATGAGAAAGCCGCTTACTCATGGATTTTCAGCAACTGGAACATGCCTGAGCTTCATGTGAGGTTCCTGCCAAAGTCACCAACCCACTGCCTAGGTTTTCCTTTCTATTTTTCCCTAAGCTCTCTGAGTGATTTGGGGATTTTTCTGTTACAGCTTCTCTGCAGCAAACTTCACAGGCACTTCGGTTTCAAATGATGCCAGAGTTAGCTGTTTTTGCATGTTCCCCAATGCATATGGCAAATTCTTTGACTTCTTATCTCCCTGTGGGTTGTGAGTTTTTCCTGGACCCCACTCCTCAGGCTGCTGCCATACTAGATAGCTGCCTTGACACCTGCTTAGGCTTCTGTTCTACATAGTAGCAGTCAGCCTCACACTTCACTGGCAGCTTCACCAACATCATTAGCAGATTTGGTGAAACAATTGGATATATTTAAAGGGAGAAAATAGTTTAAAAAGACAAACTTTTCCCATTTTAAAAATGGGAAACACTATTACAATGGAGGGAGTTATGTTTCTGTATGATTACATGATGAATGATTTTAAAATGGAACAATTAAATGAAGGGATAATCAACATAAACAGGATTGACATAATATTATCATTTTGATAATCCCTATTGTTGAGTTGATAATTCTTGGCTGTCAACAGGTGGTTGATATGAGTGCCAAGATAAAGGCATTAGCCAAAAAAAAAAAAAAAAAAAAAGAAAAAAAAAAAAAAAAAAAAAAGGCAATAAAAAAAAAAAAAAAAAAAAAAAAAAAAAAAAAAAAAAAAAAAAAAAAAGAAAGAAAGAAAGAAAATCAAAGGCATTAGCTAAACTTATTAAAATAGATCATAGAGATATCCAGATCCATACAGAGGAATTTAAGGGAGAACCAACTTCACTATTACATTATAAAATGAGAGAACAGGCCAAGATTTGCACACAACCAACCTTAATTTATCCAGTAACTTTACAGGAACTGCCATATGGCAAATATCCCCACGGCTGAGTAAGAGCTGATTGAATTTCTTTGGAAATGTTAGATATAAGGAGATTTAAGGAACTGATAGTCTCACATGATATGCATTCAACTTTTGTGAAGTAAATGTTAAATTCATAGTCAATTAGTAACAGAATTATTCCACAAGACTGGAGAGAATTTGTTAGAGCAGTATTGAATCCCTTACAGTGGAATACATGGTGGAAAGAAGAGGTTAGGATCACTGAGCCAATGAATGTAGATCAACTTAGGACAGGGAGAGTAACCCTTTGCCATTGGGAAATGCCTTGGGAGGTCTATCATGTTCCCCTTGTGTCATTCCCTGTGACTGTGGGGGAAACTTTTCCACAGAGCAATTAAAAACATCTAATACCTATTATTTTAAAAAGTGCTCTTGATGATAGAAAAGTATTAGAACATAAGACAAAAATTTCAGGAGAAACTGTAAAGCAGATATTATAAAGATTAGATTAGAATAAGAGAGACAGACCTCTTGATTAGAAAAGAATACAGTTCATCAACCAGCTTGACTTTACAATGTAATCTAACTTAAAAGACTAAAATTACTTTTATTCTGATCAGATATAACTTGGTAAAAGAGAAACCCCCCAAAATAGGGATGGTTAGGGTTTTGTTTTTGTCTTTCCAGGAAAATAAAAGCAACCTTCTTGAAGAATTTAAAGACTTTTGGAATAATAAATATACAAAGAAGGGAGAGATACCTGGAAAAAATTACCAAGAAAAGGAATAATCTGAACTAATATTATCATGAAATTTTCCCAAAAGATAATGGGGTACAACAACGATTTCACCTAAAGTGGTAATGATACAAAGGTAACAAAGACAATTTAAAGGTTAGCTTAGGACTACAAAATGCTCAGGAAAATTTCAAAGTGGCTGGCTGAGATGATCCAGCCTCAAAGACTATTGTAGCCAGGACTTGAGGCAAGGCCTGTACTTTCCTATTATATAGAGGCTACACAACAGATGATAGAGCTAGCCAATGAACCCATTTTTACATGGTCCCCTAAAGATGCTGTTGTCCCACAGACATTAAAAAGTATTTTTAAAAACAATATGCCCACATTCCAAAGAGATTGGGGGTGAGTAGATTTTGGTCATTCAGTGGGTTATGGATATATGGTATAGGGGGAGTGGTAATAAGTAGTTATTAGTAATGAATGGTCAGGAAAACAGCTGAAAAAAGTGAGTGGATTCAAGGATCTCATACTTAAAATAAGAAGGGAGAATATAGATATGTTAGGAAGAAAGCGTAGATTATTGAATCTGCTTTAAAAAAAAAGCAATGACTACTTGTCAATTTTTTTACATTGGTATGGCTTTTTGCATAATGATACAAAATTGAGGTTATCTTTGTCCTACTGGAAATATGTCTCTACTATTGTTTAAGAATATTTTATATTGATACAAATGTAAATTTATATGTAAACTCCCTTGGTTGTCCATCATATCATATGTATTCACTCATAAGTGGCTTTTAGACATAAAGCAAAGAAAAATCAGCTTACAATCCACAATCCCAGAGAACTTAAACAACAATGAGGATACTAAGAGAGACATACATAGATCTAATCTACATGGGAAGTAGAAAAAGACAAGATCTCCTGAGTAACTTGGGAGCATGAGGACCATGGGTGAGGGTTGAATGGGAGAGGAGAAGAAGGGAAGGGAGAAGAGAAAAATGTATATAGCTCAATAAAATATTTAAAGATATTTTTATTAGAAACTATACACACACACACACACACACACATA
>NW_026068231.1:258872-269795 GCF_014885135.2 Alexandromys fortis
TATATATACATTTCTACTCTTGCTCAAGGTATTGTACCTATACAGCCAGCAATATATTAATAATGATACTATAGAGACACCTCAACACTCATGGTAAGATATTACAAGGGCAAAGTAGAAATTAGGAAAACTGAGATCTACTAAAAAATTCATTAAAGAGGCATATAACAAAACAAAAAGAATATTAATTATGATGAACCTGTGATCTTTAGAGAATATTTTTTTCTTTCCTTTACTATTCCAGTTTTCACTGGGAAAAGTTGCCTATTGATATAGTGCTTATTTCCCAAAGTAACCAATTGAATTAAAAGGAAGAATTAATATGAAATTCTTTTGAAATTGTGGATGTTAAATTATCCTAAAATTCTAGTACATTTAATTTCTCCTTAAGAATCTTCAGATACAGTGTTACCTGTGTTATTCACATTTAGAGTAGATATAACATTCCTTCATTTTCTGGAAACAAACATAACATCTACAATGCAGTAATTATTAATTCAGCAAAGCATAAATCTAACTACTCTTATCAATAAAACCTGGAGTCAGAAGTTGGGGTAAAAACCTGGGAGATCAGAGAAGCAGAGGAACAGCTGACAGTTGCTTCTTACCTATCTTTTTCTTACATCCATAAAGTCTGAAATCCTGTCACTACCCCAACTTCTCACTTCCTTTTCCCACCTCCTGAGTTCTGGGATTAAAGGTATTTGCCATCACTCCCCAGCTTCTATGGTTAACTAGTGGTTAGCTTCACCCTCCAGGCAAGCTTCATTTATCAAAAGACAAACAAAATATCACACACCGTTTCCCCCTTTTTGTTTAAATAAAAAGTGAAGGTTTAACTAATATAAACAAACTATATATAATAAGTACAATAACTATATGCAATTCTAGATAGGCAATAATTACATTAACAATATCTAGTCAAATAATTACAGAAACTATATCTAGTTAAGCAAATACAAAAAAAAAAAAAACAAGCTTTGATCAATTCAGAGAAGACTCCATTATCTGCCCTATCTTGGTGAGTCCAAAGTATTGTACCCAGTTCACTTTCTGTCCTACCTTGCAATACCAAACCAAAACTATCTTTTTATTTATCTCAACCTTATACACTTTGCATGTATTTTGTGAGTTTCTTTTCTGAATTTGTTAACATGAAAAACTATAACAACCTATTCTTTAACACAATCAGAGGCCTGAGAAGGATATAATATTACCTAAATAAACAGTAAATACTTCCTAAATTAAAAAAAAAAATAACAGAAACAGCTGACTTCCTGGATAGTCACCCAAGATTCCTGTGCAATGGAGGGACATTCATAGTTAGCCTGAATGGGGAAAGACATGTCTCAATGTCATAAAAAATTATCTGATGTTATTAAAACATCTTACATGCCTGTTGAAATAAGAGCGACGGGGCTTCATCCCCAGCACCCTGGCCGTCTGCTAGCTCATGCCCGAAATAACAACACACTAATTGTATTTTTTTAAACACTGCTTGCCCATTATATCTACCCTCTTCTCGGCTAACTCTCGCACCTGTACTAGCCCATTTCTAATAATGTGTGTAAGTGCCCTAAGGTGTGCTTACCAGGAAGATTCTAGCCTATGTCCATCCTGAGTTGGAGCTTCATCGCATGTGTCTCTGAGTGCAGAGCTATTGCATCTACCCGGGAGAGCTGAGCATGGCGTCTCTGCTCCAGAGCAGAGCTGTCGAGTCTGAGCTCACTTCCTCTTCCTCCCAGCATCCTGTTCTGTTTACTCCTCCCACCTATGTTTTAACCTATCAGGGCAAGCAGTTTCTTTAATTAACCAATGACCTTCCTCCATCACATGCCATATTCTGTAGTTATCTGAAGTGCTTGAAGACCATCTGTCTACTTAAAATATATCTCAGTTTGACTTTGAAAGCATACCTAACATGGCTACATGTTTGAGTGTTATAGGTGACTAACTATTTAGGGAAATTAACAAATGCAAACTATGATATTGAGGTTGTGTGGAGGGAATGGGAGGAAAAGAAGGAGTGGGAATTTTGATGGTATTTTTTTTAAATAATCTAACAAATAAAAAAAAGCATTATCTCTATTTCTCACGAATTTTGACATAATAGTTCAAATTCTTATAAAAGACATGAAACATTTTTTTGGGTTATATGAAAATAAGTTTAACTGCAATTTCAATAAGTATTCTTGTCTTGATTTAAGATTTACTAAATATATGTTCAGTGTGTATGTGCATTAATTTACTAGCATGCCTCCATCGATCTAATTTTGTTAAGAGAACACTCTTTAGTTTGCTGTACATTCCATAGCTTCCCATTCTTAAGCAATTGAATTCAAATAACAAAACAAACAAGACTACTATTACCACTAGCCACACGTGTACTAACTTCATTTTTATTTTGTTCAGAAGCCAGGAGAGTTTTGCAGCTAGTTCTGAAACCTTCCTGTAATTTACAGCTATTCATTTGGAATAGACAAGCTCTTTTACACTCAAAGTGTTATTCTGGAAACCATGGCCTTTTAATTCATATGTGTATTTTTATTCTTTTTTAATAAATGAATGCCTTGATTTTAAATATACTTGACATTAGTGACCGAATGGACATAAAATATTCCTATAAATAAAACATTATTTACATAGTTTGGATAAACAGATTATTTTTATCTTTAGAAAAAATGTGATGTTCTCAAGGAACAATTCTATTATTTTTCATACCTTTAAACAAACAGATTCTCAATAGTTGAATAAATTTTATATATTGCTTTTTGAGATGTTATATTTTAAAAATTAGAGTCTACAGGTTTTATAAAATAAATCAAATATAAAGCAAAGATTTCAGGTCATATCAAATAACACAAGTTCATTTATATAACTGCTCATCCTTTTTAAAATATACGTATGCTAAAAGTATGTGATGTCATCCAGATTATCATCCCATTTGGTTGGACCACAGAGAAGCATGAACTTATTTATAAGCTTTGATTTTTGATTTTTTTTTTTTACTATAGGACTCTCTGATTCCTATTGAGGGAACAAGTTTATCATAGTGTCCCATTTGCAAAACTGTATTTCTCTGGATATCATTCGATTGGGGAAAAATTGTTGTCTGCTTTCCTCATGCCAATATGACATAAATAATATTAAGATTTTTCCTAGGCAGAGTGAATGGTTTATTCTTTCTTCTAGTCTTTTGTTGGCTGAAGAGCAACACTATGGCAATAGGAAATGCTCCCACATGCTGTGGCTTAGCTTTTCCTACGTGCTGTCCTTTCTATAGCCTCCAATGAGAAGTATGAGAAGTAAATCAGAAAAAGTTGACATCAGCCGTGTTTCTAAATCACAAGCTTCCTAAGCATGTTTGTTATTGAACAGACATTGTACAATGTGAGATTGCACAATGAGTAAGAAAGGCTGTTTCCTCCTCTTGATTGTGTCATCAACAAGACCCTGGTGTACAGCACAGTGTACTTTAGCTCCTTTAGAATGGTGCAGAACTGGGTTTGGAGCATTGCTTACACTAGAAGAAACACAACTATATTAATAACACATACAGCTTTCCCTAATAATTCAACAGGATACCCTTGTTTTCCCTAATGATTTATCAGAGAGCTCTTGTTTTCCCTAATGCTTTGTCAGGAGACTCTAAATTTTAGTTGTGGGATACTTCAATACATAATTCTTGGAATCAGGGTTACCTCATTGAAATACCTAGACCGAGACCTTAGTTCAGTACTTATTAGCTGTGTGACCTTGAACAATTTATTTACCTATGTTTATATTCAGTTTTCCCTTCTGTAAATTAAAAATGACTTAGGATAAACTCATGACATTAATGTGAGGACAAAATGCCATGGCACACGTTAAGTGTTTAAAGCACAGCATGTAGTATGGTCTTGGTATACACTAAGAATTCAATAAACCTTAGCCACTCATAACCCCCCCCCAAAAAAAAAAAGTATGGGATATCATATTTAATTGAATGAGGAAAAATGTATCCTGTAATTTTAAATATAAATAATATGAAGTTGTACTCATAAGAATTTTAAATTGAGAAACCAATTTCTTTCCATTTTTATATATTATGTTAGTTTTTAAAATAGTAGAATCATTTATGCATGTAATTTGTCAAAAGTATTTCTATGATTTATTGCAAAATACTTTCACCTTGAACTCTCTAAAATCAAATAACAAAAAGTACTTTATGATGCTTATGCACATCAAAAAAGAACATAGTAGCTTGTTTCTTTCAATAAACGATGACATATATTATTGTAAATAGTTATATTGGTAAAGATCACATATACACCTATAAAAGATCCACTTCTTAAATATAAGCAAGAAGAGATTTATTTTTATTCTGACAAAATATACAGATTTATTGACAGACCAAAATGAGTTTTTTTTTACCATGTAAAAACAGAATTTTCTAAAAAAAATACAGTAAAAAAAAATTCTCTCTCTATCCATGGTGTAAGTTTCAAAAATGCATGTTTTGCTTTTTAATATGATGATGGTTATAAACCCGAGAGAGTAAGTAAGCAAGTGGATCAGAGATTATAACAAACTCAATTCATGTAGATTCACTGTGCCACAAAATGATCACATATTTCTCTTTCTTTCTTTCTTTCTTTCTTTCTTTCTTTCTTTCTTTCTTTCTTTCTTTCTTTCTCCTTTGGTGCCTATTACCTATAGTCCTATCAAATTTTCTAATGATCACAGAACTGGGACTATATATCAAATATTGGAAGTGATAAAAAAAGAAGGAAACGAGGAAATGTAAACATCAATCTACAGGGACCTATGCTTCTTGCAATGAATTAAGAATGACTGATGAATTCAAGGATACATACTCTCTTCAAAGTTCAGATACAGACAGACCTATTGCATTCTAACACCTAAGAAGTAGGGAGTGACATGGAATTTGCTTCTTAGGTACTGACAATTATCTTTTTATATCTGCATACCAATTAGTTATTAAGTAACTCTATAACAAACTTTTTACTTCTTAAATATAAATCAGAACAAAAATGTGGTAATAGCTCAGGAAATATAGTCTACACTCTCATGAAAATTTTGTTATTGAAACAATTTTCTTTTAAGTAATAATTATCAATTGAAACATAACAGATTATCTTTAGGAAATGATGCTATTACCAAAAAAATTTTGCAAGCCAAAGTTGTTACAAATTTATTAATATTTTAATAAGGAATTATGTGCCAAGTCTGTCAAGAACTGATAATTACTTTTGTTAAAAGTGTTATACTGTGGGCAGAGAGACTGGGGGGCACGCAGATGCAGCAGAGAGACCACTGCGCAGATGCGGCAGACGTGAAGGAGACAAGGCAGATGCGGCGCAGACGCTGGATGGTCCAAGCATGAAACAGTGAGGCCCACACCGTGAGCAGATCATCCCACTACAATTAAACCAAGTGCAAGACATAATCAGGAATAGGCTTTGGGGACATAATCAGGAATAGGCTTTGGGGGACTGGCGCGGCTACAGATGCAAGCAGAGGGGACTGGCGCACAATACCAAGAGCAGATCGCCCCACTACAATTAAATCAAAGAGTTAGGCCTTTGGTTGGTGAGGTCTCTGGCAAAATGGGAGCCTGGTCTTGTTCCTGAAGACACTTCTGAGGGGTGAGAGGGATCTTGGCCCACGGCAGAAGCCAGGAAACAAGAGTGAGGACATTTTGTAAGCAGAGCCCCTTGCCAAGAGGGAAACCTGATCTGGTTTTAAAAGACCCATTAGATAGCATCAATAGGAGGAGATGGGCAGGCACCAAGGAAAGAATTCACCCAATAATCTGAAAAACAACATGAAAACACCAGAACCCAATGATCTTACAACAGAAGGACTTGAACAATAGAGTTCCTAAAACAACATGTAAAAAACGCCCTTATAGAAATGGATGAGAAGTATAACAAAAAGTTTCAAGAAATGAGTAAATATGTACATGATACCTGAGAACAAGAAAAAACGATCAAACAGGTAATGGAAACATTTCAAGAATTGAAAACTGAAATGGAAGCAAGGAAGAAAACAAAAACTGAGGACCAGCTGGATATGAAAAATCTAGTTCAACAAGCAGAGTATACAGAAACAAGCATTATCAATAGAATACAAGAGATAGAAGAAAGAATCTCAGATTCTGAGGACACCATAGAGAAAATAAACGCACAGATCAAAGAAAACAGCAAAACCAACAAATACCCATCACAAAACATTCAGGGAATATGGGACACAATAAAAAAAGACCAAACCTAAGAATAATAGGAATAGAAGAAGGAGGAGAGTCACAGCTCAAAGGCCCAGTAAATATTTTTAACAAAATTATGGTAGAGAACTTTCCCAATATAAAGAAAGATATTCCTTTGAATATTAAAGAAGCATACAGAACACCAAACAGACTGGATCAAAGAAAAACATCCCCTCACCATATAATAATCAAAACACAAAATATACAGGTTAAAGAAAGAATATTAAGAGCTGCAAAGGAAAAAAGGCCATGTAACTTATAAAGATAAACCGATCAGACTTACACCTGACTTCTCTATGGAAACCATGAAAGCCAGAAGGTCCTGGATAGAGGTACTGCAAAAACTAAGAGATGATGGATGCAAACCCAAACTACTATACCAGCCAACCTATTGTTCACTATAAATGGAGAAAACAAGACACTCCATGATAAGAACAAATTTAAACAATACGTAGCCACAAATACAGCCCTATAGAAAGTAATAGAAGGAAAATCGCAATCCAAGGAATCAAACATTGCCAACACTGCCTACAATAACTCAGGCATCTAACGACCCTTCACCAGCACAGCTCAAAGAAAAAAGACACACAAACTCTACGACCGAAAACAATGAGAATAACCGGAGTAAACAAGCTCTGGTCATTAACATCACTTAATATTAATGGGCTCAATTCACCTATAAAAAGGCACAGGCTAAGAGATTGGATATGAAAACAGGATCCAACATTCTGCTGTTTGCAATAAATGCATCTCAACCACAAAGAGAGGCATCTACTCAGAGTAAAGGGTTGGGAAAAGGTGTTTCAAGCAAATGGTCCTAAGAAAAAAGCTGGAGTGGCCATACTAATTTCTAACAAAACTGACTTCAAACTAAAATCAATCAGAAGACATCGAGGTGGACAATTTATACTTATAACAGGAACAATTCATCAGGATGAAGTCTCAATCCTAAATATCTACGCCCCTAATACAAAAGCACCCACTTATATAAAATAAATATTACTAGAACTAAAGGCAGACATCAAATCACACACACTAGTAGTAGGAGATTTCAACACACCTCTCTCTCCAAGGGACAGGCCAAACAGACAGAAACCTAATAGAGTATTAAGAGAATTATTGGAGTTAATGAAACAAATGGACTTAACAGACATCTATAGAACATTCCAACCAAACAGGAAAGAATATACCTTCTTCTCTGCAGCTCATGGAACATTCTCAAAAATTGACCACATGCTCGGAAACAAAAGAAACCTTCACAGATACAAAAAAAAAAAAAAATCAGTGTCCACCTGTGTCTTATCCGACCACCACGGATTAAAGTTAGAAGGCAACAACAATGCTACCCCCAGAAAGCCAACAAATTTATGGAAACTGAACAGTCAACTACTGAACCACACCTGGGTCAAGGAAGAAATTAAGAAAGAAATTAAAGTCTTCCTTGAATTTAATGAAAATAAAAAGACAACATAATCAAACCTATGAGACACGATGAAAGCAGTAATAAGAGGAAAGTTCATAGCACTAAGTGCCCACTTAAAGAAAACAGAGAAAACACACATTGGAGACTTAACAGCCCACCTGAAAGCTCTAGAAAAAAAAAAAGAAGCAGACTCACCTAGGAGGAGTAGAAGACTGGAAATAATCAAACTGAGGGTGGAAATCAACAAAATAGAAACACAGAAAAAAATTCAAAGAATCAATGAAACAAAAAGTTGGTTCTTGAAGAAAATCAACAAGATCAACAAACCTCTATGGAAGCTAATTAAAAGACAGATAAAGAACACACAAATAAATAAGATCAGACACAGGGGAAATTCAGAGAATCATTAGATCTTACTACAAAAGACTGTATGCCACAAAACTGGAAAATACAAAAGAAATGGACATTTGTTTAGATAAGTATCATATACCAAAGCTAAACCAAGACTAGGTAAACGATGTAAATAGACCTGTTAGTTGCGAAGAATTAGAAACTGTTATGAAAAATCTCCCTTTGCAAAAAAGCCTAGGACCAGATGGTATCAATGCAGAATTCTACCAGTACTTCCAAGAAGACATAATATCTATACTCCTTAATGTATTTCACAATAAAAACAGAAGAGTCATTGGCAAATTACTTTTACGATGCTACAGTTATCCTGATACCAAAACCACACAAAGACCCAAACAAGAAAGAGAATTACAGGCCTATCTCACTCATAAATATTGATGCAAAAATTCTCAATAAAATACTGGCAAACAGAATCAAAGAACACATTAGAAAAATTATTCATTGTGATCAAGTAGGCTTCATCCCAGAGATGCAGGGCTGATTCAACATACACAAATCTATCAATGTAATTTACCATATAAATAAACTGAAAGAAAAAAAATATATGATCATTTCATTAGATGCTTTCGACAAAATTCAACACCCTTTATGATAAAGGTTATGGAGAGATTAGGGATACAAGGGTCATACCTAAATATAATAAAAGCTATTTACAGAAAGACAACAGCTAACATTAAATTAAATGGAGAAAAACTCAAATTCATACTACTAAAATCAGGAACACGACAAGTATGTCCACTCTCTCCATACCTCTTCAATGAAGTGCTTGAAGTTCTAGCAATAGCAATAAGACAACATAATGGGATCAAGGGGATTTGAATTAGAAAGGAAGAAGTTAAGCTTTCGTTATTTGCAGATGATATGATAGTATACATAAGCAACCCCAAAAACTCTACCAAAGAACTCCTACAGCTGATAAACACCTTTAATAATGTAGCAGGATACAAGATCAACTCCAAAAATTCAATTGCCCTCCTATACACAAAGGATAAGGAAGTAGAGAGGGAAATCAATGAAGCATCACCTTTCATGATAGCCACAAATAGCATAAAGTATCATGGGGTAACTCTAACCAAGGAAGGGAAAGAACTATTTGACAAGAACTTTAAGTCTTTGAAGAAAGAATTTGAAGAGGACACCAGAAAACGGAAGGATCTCCAATGCTCTTGGATTGGAAGGATCAACATAGTAAAAATGTCAATTCTACCAAAAGCAATCTATAGATTCAATGCGATCCCCATCAAAATCCCATCAAAATTCTTAACAGAACTGGAGAAGACAATAATCAACTTTATATGGAAAAACAAAAGACCCAGGATAGCCAAAACAATCTTATACAATAAAGGATCGTCTGGAGGCATTACCATCCCTGTCTTAAAACACTATTACAGAGCTACAGTATTAAAAACAGCTTGGTATTGGCATAAACACAGAGATGTCGACCAATGGAATCGAATAGAAGACCCTGATTTTATCCCACAAACCTATGAACACCTCATTTTCGATAAAGGAGCTAAAAGTATACAATGGAAAAAAGATAGCATCTTCAACAAATTGTGCTGGCAAAACTGGATGTCAGTCTGTAGAAGAATGAAAATAGATCCATATCTATCAACATGCACAAATCTCATGTAGAAATGGATTAAAGACCTCACTATCAGTCTGGACACACTGAAACTGATAGAAGTGAAAGTGGGAATTACTCTACAACACGTGGTCACAGGAGACCACTTCCTACGTATAACCCCAGCAGCACAGACATGAAGGGCCTCATTGAATAAATGGGATCTCCTGAGACTGAGAAGCTTCTGTAAAGCAAAGGACACTGTCACTAAGACAAAAAGGCAACCCACTGACTTGGAGAAGATCTTCACCAACCCCGCAATTGACAAAGGTCTGATCTGCAAAATATATAAGGAACTCAAGAAACTAGACTTTAAAATGCTAATCAACACAATTAGAAACTGGGGCAATGAGCTGATCAGAGAATTCTCAACAGAAAAAGTTCAAATAATAAAAAGACACTCAAGGTCTACTTTCTTAGTGATCAGGGAAATGCAAATCAAGACAACTTTAAGATACCATCTTATCATCCCTAAGACAAAATAAGATACCATCTTACACCTGTCAGAATGGCTAAATAAATAAAAAAAACAAACACCAATGATAGCCTTTGCTGGAGAGGTTGTAGAGAAAGGGGTACACTCATCCATTGCTGGTGGGAATGCAAACTTGTGCAACCACTTTGGAAAGCAGTGTGGAGGTTTCTCAGGAAATTTGGGATCAACCTACCCATGGACCCAGCAATACCACTCTTGGGAATATACCCAAGAAAGGCCCTATAATACAACAAAAGTATATGCTCAAATATGTTCATAGCAGCATTTTTTGTAATAGCCAGTACCTGGAAACAACCTAGATGCCCTTCAATGGAAGAATGGATGAAGAAAGTATGGAATATATACATATTAGAGTACTACTCAGCTGTAAAAAACAATGACTTCTTGAATTTTGCATGCGAATGGACAGAAATAGAAAACACTATCCTGAGTGAGGTAAGCCAGACCCCAAGAAAGAAACATGGGATGTACTCACTCATATTTGGTTTCTAGCCATAAATAAAGTGCATTGAGCCTATAATTCGCGATCCTAGAGAAGCTAAATAAGAAGGAGAACCCATGACCTTAGGTGTCTTTTGGCCATTTGAACTTCTTCTTTTGAGAATTCTCTGTTCAGTTCAGTGCCCCATTTTTTAATTGGGTTAATTAGCATTTTAGAGTCTAGTTTCTTGAGTTCTCTATATATTTTGGAGATCAGACCT
>NW_026068231.1:272618-327579 GCF_014885135.2 Alexandromys fortis
AAAAAAAAAAAAAAAAAAAGAAGGAGAACCCAAAGAAAAACATATAGGCATCCTCCTGAATATTAACCTTCATCAGGTGATAAAAGGAGACAGAGACAGATACCCACATTGGAGCACTGGACACAAATCTCAAGGTCCAAATCAGAAACAGAAGAGAGAGAACATGAGCAAGGAACTTAGGACCGCAAGGGGTGCACCCACACACTGAGACAATGAGGATGTTCTCTTGGGAACTCACAAAGGCCAGCTGGCCTGGGTCTCAAAAAGCCTGGGATAAAACCGGACTCGCTGAACATAGTGGACAATGCGCACTACTGAGAACTCAAGAACAATGGCAATGGGTTTTTGATCCTACTGCATGTACTGGCTTTGTGGGAGCCTAGGCAGTTTGGATGCTCACTTTACTAGACCTGATGGAGGTGGGTGGTCCTTGGACTTTCCACAGGGCAGGAAACCCTGATTGCTCTTTGGGCTGATGAGGGAGGAGAACTTGGTTGGGGGAGGGGAAGGGAAATGGGAGGCAGTGGCGGCGAAGAGACAGAAATCTTTTATAAATAAATAAATAGATAAATAAAAATGTTATGCTATAATTTCATAAAGTATCATTTTTATAATACCTTGTATTATTTTTATATTTCCCTTTACATCATGCCTATGCCTTTAAATGCTAAAACAGACAGCTTCTTATCTTGTTGCAAATGAAGGCATAATTCAGGAAGGAAGTTGGTAGTTATAAATTGATAATTCAAAATGGGTTATAAGGATATGCTAATATTAATCAAAATACCACAAAGATACTAAATTTAAGTTCATTCTTTTGGGTTGATTGAAGACATGCAATAGTTTATGAATATTCTTGGTTTCTATTTAAGAACTCTTAACTGTTTTATACTGAGTAAGGAAAAGCATTACAAAGTCATTTACTGTGATCAAATTTACTTGCTTGGTAATTGGAAAATCAATTATAAATCACAGTCTTTATGACAGAAAAGTGAAGTCCTATGCAGAATCAAGAACATAAGATCCTTCTTTGAATTAAGGCACTACCACATACATTTTTAAACAGTAATAGTTTCTTAAATCACTATATTGCTGTTAATTTAGCTTTCACAAGTTTTTATATTTCAAGGGAATGACATAGCACAGAATTTCAAAACAGTATGAAAAGACCAACACAGCCAAGCAGATTTTTTTTATAAAAGAATCATATTTTTCTAGAGAATGAAGATCATTATAAAGTTTTAGCAGGGGACGGTGCAGCTATCCACATCCAAAAAGACTTGTTAAGTCCTGTGCACAGAAAACAGAAAAGATTCTTGGAAGGCATCAAAGGGATGTTCAATCTGGTCCAACAAATTCTTAACCTTCACAAAAGTTGGAATTGTAATGTAAATATTATCTGTATACGCTGGAACTGAGCACCACACGGGATGACTTGTTCTCCACATTTTGATTTGTTTTGAAAGACAGGACTGAAGATTGTAAGAGACAGAGACATAGGAACACTGCTGAGAGATTGTCTCTTCTAGAAATTAAATATAATAAAAGTTACATCCATCAATTCTCATCAACACGGCTGCCTAAATAAGGTCTGAACAATAAAGATACAAAGAGACACACTAACATGGAAAGAGGAAAGCACACTTAATGTGCTTCAATACCAGACAAAGAACTACAAGTTATTAAGAAATGCTGAGGGTTGGAGAAGCAGTCTTTCACAGGGAAGAGCCTCCTAAATGTTTGCCAAGTTGTAAGCTCATATATATATATATATGAGTAAAATGATATGGATTCATCAAGTTACATTTATACATTTAGTGTATATATAGATTATAAATGTATATATCTATGTGTGTGTAACAATAAAGAAATAAAAAACAGTCCATGAAAATGAGAGAGAATAAGAGAAAGTATATATGGGAGGGTTTGAAAAGAGGAAATTATAAAATTACAGTATAATTTCAAAAACTAAAATTGTTGCTGTAAAAAAGTTACAAATGTTGCAAATTTCTTTTAAAATTTTGGGGTTTAGAAAAGAATCAAGATAATTTTTTCAATCCAAAAGCACCTGGAAATTCATTTTTCTACAACTGCCTACACTCATGGCTCAAGCAAATCAGTGCATTGATTGTGTTCACTAGATAACATGGTATCATTCAAATGATGTCAATGTAGCAGCCACATAGAAAATAAGAATTATAGATAGAGAAGCATAGTGGTTTCTAACAGTGCAATTGGTTCTGAGCTTCTAAAAATAGTCCCTAACAGAGTTAAAAATGAGATTTATAATGTAAAGCTTAACTGGTAGTGAAGACTCAGGAAATCATACATATAAGGTTAAGAAAAATTTACCAAGATAAGCTGTGGTCAACATGTAGTCTCTGCCTTAGTGTGAGGTCACACTAATTTCAACTGCCATATTATGCTCTGAACCTTTCAAAAGGGGCTGATAGTTTGATATAATTATTGAAGTTCACTTTTTTGATAATCTTTCATAAGTTTTCATATTTATTCCTTCTAGATATAATACTTCATGTCTTACATGTTCCATTATTATACCATAGGAGACTGCAAAATTTATTTATTTATTCCTAGGGCCTGACAGTTATATATTTGTTCTGAATCTCAGAACGGCTTAGGTCAACAATAGGAAATAACATTTGAACTATTAAAATAGTAAGACATCATAATGTTAGGCTGAATATATTTCAAAGTGTGGAATGTCTGCTTATTATTAAGAACCATAGATTGCATACTATGTTTACAAAAGATTTTAACACAATGATCAATGTGTTAAATTTTTGTGGCACTATCCATACATGGTGGAAGCTTTTAGAAGTATGCTCTAACCAGATGGTGGTAGCACATACCTTTAACCCCAGCACTTGGCAGGCAGAGGCAGGAAGATCTCTGTGAGTTCAAGGCCAGCCTGGTCTACAAAAGTTAGTTCCAGGACAGTTAAGGTTGTTACACAGAGAAACCCTGTCTCAAAAATAAATAAATAAATAAATAGATAGATAGATAAATAGATAAATAAATAAATGAAAACAAAAGAATAGAAGTATGCTCTAGAGAAATGTGCTTAGGTCACTAGTCTATGCACAAAAAGGAGTTATCTTTGAGATTCCAACCAAGCATGTGGGTCCTACCATTACTTTCAAGCACTCTGTAATGATACTTCCCGATTATCAACTGGTCCTTTCAATATCATCAACAAAAATATTTTTTTCAGTTAATCTGATTATCTTAGGTATTAGGTACCATAACCCACAGCTGACTATGAAAAACACCTGATTTGTTGTTTGAAGAATCAGTAAAGCCTATAACAGATCAACAATGACATTACAGGATACCATGAAAAGCTCAGTGCCAGAAATAAGTTACCTCTTTGGAGTTGCTGGCCAGTAGAACTTCAAATATTCATGAACATTACAGATGATTGCCATTGACTTTTGTTACCCTCCACAACTTGATGATACGACATGATTGCATCACATACTTGAGCTATGCCACATGGGGAAATTGAGCTGGTACTGAACAGGAAACTTGATCTCAACTGTCTTGATCACACAGTATTGGAATATGCTATGCATACTATTAGAAATGAAAACCAATCTTCAACCAGATGCATATGTGAAACCTGAGTCATAATAAGAACTGGCCTGACAGGATATGTCCCAAGGGTGCAATAGTAGCAGACACAGCAAAGAAATAATCTACCACTTTGTGTCCTCCCATTACACAAAATCATACCTAGCATCATTATTAGAACAAGAACCTGTGACTTGACCATTTGTAGGACTGATGGGAAGATCTACTACTAAATAGGCATAGGATTAATCTGACTCTTAATGTTTTATCATAATATCTACACACTAATATAGTTTTTTAATACTCATAAGAGGATCTTCTATTTGCAATAGAAAGTGATTAACACAGAGATCTCTAACTATTCAAGATGCAGAGAATAAGAATTTGAAATATTTCTCATCCTTGAAACATAAATAAGATATAGAAAGATAGTCCTATGCAGGTTCAAGAAGCTTGCAGAACACTGAATAGACTGGATCAAAAAAAATCCCCTTGCCATATAATAATCAACACACAAAACATATAGAATAAAGAAAGAATATTAAGAGCTGCAAAGGAAAAAGGCCAAGTTACTTATAAAGGGAAACCTATCAGACTTAAACCTGACTTCTCTATAGAAACCATGAAAGCCAGAAGGTCCTGGATAGATGTACTGCAGAAATTAAGAGACCATGGATGCAAGCCCAGACTACTATACCCAGACAAGCTTTCATTCACTATAAATGGAGAAAACAAAATTTTCCAGGATAAAAACAAATTTAAACAATACATAGCCACATATCCAGCCTTATAGAAAGTAATAGAAGGAAAATCACAAACCGAGGAGTCCAACAATGCCCACAATAACTCAGACATCTAGCAACCCTTCACCAGCACAACTCAAAGAAGGGAAACACACAAACTCTACGACCAAAAAATAATTGACCAAAGTTAACAACCACTGGTCATTAGTATCACTTAATATCATTGGACTCAACTCACCTATAAAAAGGCAAAGACTAAGAGATTGGATACAAAAACAGGATCCAACATTCTGCTATTTACAAGAAACACACCTCAACCACAAAGACAGACATCCGCTCAGAGTAAAGGGCTGGGAAAAGGTTTATCAAGCAAATGGACCTAAGAAACAAGCAGGTGTGGCCATACTAATTTCTAACAAAGTGGACTTCAAACTAAAATCTATCAGAAGAGATGGAGAGGGACATTTTATACTCATAACAGGAACAGTACATCAGGATTAAGTCTCAATCCTGCATATCTATGCCCCTAATATAAAAGTACCCACTACATAAAAGAAACATTGCTAAAACTCAAGGCAGTCATCAAACCACACACACTAATAGTAGGAGACTTCAACACTCTTCTCTCACCAATGGACAGGTCAATCAAACAGAAACCTAACAGAGAAATAAGACAATTACTGGAGGTAATGAATCAAATGGACTTAATAGACATCTAGAGAACATTCCACCCAAATAGAAAATTGAACACATACTCAGTAACAAAGCAAACTTCCAAAGTTACAAAAAAAAATATTACTAACCACCTGTGTCCTATAGGATCACCATGGGTTAAAGTTAGAATTCAACAACAGTTCTACCCCCAGAAAGCTTACAAACTCATGGAAACTGAACATTTAACTTCTGAACCATGCCTGGGTCAAGAAAGACATAAAGAAAGAAATTAGTCTTCCTTGAGTTTAATGAAATAAAGACACAACATACTCAAATGTATGGGACATTACAAAGCAGTGGTAAGAGGAAAGTTCTTAGCACTAAGTGTCAACTTAAAACGGAGAAAGCACACATTGGAGACTTAACAGCCCACCTGAAAGCTCTAGAAAAAAGTAGTAGACTCACCTAGGAGGAGTAGAGACTGGAAATTATCAAAATGAGGGCTGAAATCAACAAAATAGAAACACAGAAAACAATCCAAAGAATCAATGAAACAAAAAGCTGGTTCTTGGAGAAAATCAAGATTGATAAACCCCTATGCAAACTAATCAAACGGCAGAGAGAGAACAAGCAAATTAATAAGATCAGAAATCAAAAGGGGGACATGAAAGCAGACACAGAGGAAATTCAAAGAATCATTAGATCTTACTACAAAAGCCTATATGCCACAAAATTGGAAAATGTAAAAGAAACGGACTTTTTTTTTAGATAAGTACCATATACCAAAGTTAAACCAAGACCAGGTGAACAATCTAAATAGACCTGTTAGTCGTGAATAATTAGAAGCTCTTATCAAAAACCTCCCTACCAAAGAAAGACCAGGACCAGATGATTTCAATGCAGAATTCTACCAGAACTTCTAAGAAGACCTAATACCTATACTCCTTAATGTATTTCACAATATAGAAACAGAAGAGTCATTGCCAAATTCCATTTATGAAGCTACAGTTACCCTGATGCCAAAACCACACAAAGACTCAACCAAGAAAGAGAATTACAGGCCAGTCTCACTCATGAACATCGATGCAAAAATTCCCAATGAAATACTGGCAAACCGAATCTAAGAACACATTAGAAAAATTATCCATTATGATCAAGTAGGCTTCATCCCAGAGATGCAGGGCTGGTACAACATATGCAAATCTATCAATGTAATCCATCATATAAATAAACTGAAAAAAAACATATGATCATTTCATTAGATGCTGAAAAAGCATTTCACATATTTCAACATCCCTTTATGACAAAGGTCTTAGAGAGATTAGGGATACAAGGGTCAAACCTAAATATAATAAAAGGTATTTACAGCAAGCAGACAGCTAACATCAAAATAAATGAAGAGAAAATCAAAGCCAACCCACTAAAATCAGGAAAACAACAAAGCTGTCCACACTCTCCATACCTCTTCAATGAACTGTTTGAAGTTCTAGCAATAGCAATAAGACCACATAAGGGGATCAAGGGGATTTGAATTGGAAAGAAGAAGTTAAACTTTCATTATTTGCAGATGATATGAAAGTGTACATAAGCGAACCCAAAAACTCTACCAAAGAACTCCTACAGCTGGTAAACACTTTTAGTACTGTATCAGGATACAAGATCAACTCCAAAAATTCAGTTGCCCTCCTATACACAAAGGATAAGGAAGTAGAGAGGGAAATCAATGAAGCATCACCTTTCATGATAGCCACAAATAGCATAAAGTATCATGGGGTAACTCTAACCAAGGAAGTGAAAGAACTATTTGACAAGAACTTTAAGTCTTTGAAGAAATAAATTGAAGAGGACACCAGAAAAAGGAAGGATCTCCCATGCTCATGAATTGGGAGGATCAACATAGTAAAAAAGGCGATCCTACCAAAGGCAATCTATACAATGCAATCCCCATCAAGGTCCCATCAAAATTCTTCACAGATCTTGAGAGAACAATAATCAACTTTATATGAAAAAACAAAAAACCCAGGATAGCCAAAACAATCTTATACAATAAAGGAACTTCTGGAGGCATTACCATCCCTGACTTCAAACTCTATTACAGAGCTACAGTATTGAAAACAGCTTGGTATTGGCAAAAAAACAGAGAAGTCGACCAATGGAATCGAATAGAAGACGCGGATTTCAACCCACAGTCCTATGAACACCTGATTTTCGATAAAGAAGCTAAAAGTATACAATGGAAGAAAGACAGCATCTTCAACAAATGGTGCTGACATAACTGGATGTCAACCCGTAGAAGAATGAAAATAGCTACATATGTATCACCATGCACAAAACTCAAGTCCAAATGTATTAAAGACCTCAATATCAATCTGAACACACTGAACCTGACAGAAGAGAAAGTGGGAAGTACTCTACAACATATGGGCACGGGAGATTGCTTACTACATGTAACCCCAGAAGCACAGATATTAAGGGGAACATTGAATAAATGGGACCTCCTGAAACTGAGAAGCTTCTGCAAAGCAAAGGACACTGTCACTAGGACAAAAAGGTGACCTACTGATTGGGAGAAGATCTTCACCAACCCCGCAACAGACAAAGGTCTGATCTCCAAAATATATAAAGACCTCAAGAAACTAGACTTTAAAATGCTAATTAACTCAATTAGAAACTGGGGCACTGAACTGAGCAGATATTTCTCAATAGAAGTTCAAATGGTCAAAAGACACTCAAGGTCCCTCCTTAGCAATCAGGGAAATGCAAATCAAAACAACTTCGAGATACCATCTTACAAGTGTCAGAATGGCTAAAATCAAAAAGGCCAATGATAGCCTTTGCTGGAGAGGTTGTGGAGAAAGGGGTACACTCATCCATTGCTGGTGGGAATGCAAACTTGTGCAACCACTTTGGAAATCTGTGTGGCGGTTTCTCAGGAAATCCGGGATCAACCTACCCCAGGAGCCAGCAATTCCTCTCTTAGGAATATACTCAAGAGATGCGCTATCATATTACAGAAGCATTTGTTCAACTATGTTCACAGCAGCATTATTTGTAATAGGTAGAACCTGGAAACAACCTAGATGCCCTTCAATGGAAGAATGGATGATGAATGTGTGGCATATATACATATTAGAGTACTACTCAGCAGTAAAAAACAATGACATCTTGAATTTTGCATGCAAATGGGTGGAAATAGAAAACAATTTCTTGAGTGAGGTAAGCTAGACCCAAAAAGATGAGTATGGTATGTACTCACTTATAAGTTGTTTCTAGCCAAAAATAAAGGACATTGAGCCATAATTCATGATCCTAGAGAAGCTAAATAAGAAGGTGAACCCAAAGAAAAACATCCAGTTATCCTCCTGGATATTGGAAGTAGACAGGATTCCCGGGAAAAAAAAATGGGAACTTCGGGGTGGGGTAGGATTGGGGTAAGGGGTAATGGGAAGAGAAAACTGAGAAGGGGAAGATGGGGAGAGCTTGGGAGAATGGGATGGTTGGGATAAAGGAAGGGTGGATATGGGAGCGGAGAAGTATATATATATTATTTAAGGGAGCTTTTTTACGGTTGGCAAGAGATTTGATTCTAGAGGGGTTCCCTGGTTTCCAGGGAGATGTCCCCAGCTAGTTCCTTTGGCAGCTGAGGAGAGGGAATCTGAAATGGCCCTATCCTATAGCCATACTGATGAATATCTTACTTATTACCATAGAACCTTCATCTGGCTATGGATGGAGATAGAGACAGAGACCCACATTGGAGCACTGGACTGGGTTCCCAAGGTCCAAATGAGGATCAGAAGGAGGGAGAACATGAGCAAGGAAGTCAGGACAGCGAGTGGTGCACCCACCCACTGAGACCGTAGGGCTGATCTATTGGGAGCTCACCAAGGCCAGCTGGACTGGGACTGAAAAAGCATGAGATAAAACCAGACTCTCTGAACATGGCGGATAATGAGGGCTGATGAGAAGCCAAGGACAATAGCACTGGGTTTCGATCCTACTGCATGTACTGGCTTTGTGGGAGCCTAGCCAGTTTGGATGTCCACCTTCCTAGACCAGGATGGAGAGGGGAGGACCTTGGACTTCCCACCGGGCAGGGAACACTGACTGCTCTTTGGACTGGAGAGGGAGGGGGAGGGCAGAGGTGAAGGGAGAGGGAAATGGGAGGAGGGGAGGAGGCAGATTTTTTTTTAATAATAAATAAATAAATAAAAGATATTTATTTCCCAATAAATATCCCAAGCTCATGTATCCCCAAGCTCAGGTATCATTTTGGGAGAGAGGTCAGAAAAAGCATATGAGCAAGAGTTGGTAGTTCACTGCAAGGAAATGTATGTTCTGGATAGCCCATGGTAACTGTGTGTATGAACTTGAAATCATTGTGACAGTATGTATAAAACCTTTGCTAACCCAAGACAGAAAGAATTTCAATATAAGGAAGTAGTATATATGGTCATGAAATCTGACCCTTAACTCTGTAGCTATTATCCATAGTCAGTCAGTAATAGAAAAAAAAAAGACAGATTTCTCTGAGTGTTGTTTAGAATACCATACACCCAAGGTATATTTGGGAAGCATAAATTGATCTTGTATGGATAGGGGAGGAGAATGGGTCTGGGAGGATTTAGGGGAGAAGAATGAAAATTCTTTAAATGAAAACTGTTTTAACAAAATGCTCAAAGAACTAGCAATTATTAAAAAAAATAGGGGGAAAAAGGAAACAAGGCACTTGATAATGAATGAAAATTAGAAAAAAAATATTAAGAATTAAAATTTAAAAAAATCACTTGTAAAAGAATTAAAACAGATATAAAACAGTATGATAAGTTGTATGGTGAAAGAAAATTAGAGTAAGAAAAGTGCAACTTCTGTATTTGAAAGGAGTGAAAATGGTTTTCAATGACTTTTAAGTATTCTCATGATGATGTGAATGATGTATCAGAAAAGAAAACTGAGTCATTGCTGAGAAAAATGCCTGCTCAGGGGTAAGTCTTTACAAAAGCAGATAAGTATTCATCAGAGCATGCTATCCCTCTTTTATAGAAACTTTGAGCATTGTAGGAAAGAATAACAAAAACAGAGAAGTAAAAAATTTGTTGTGTGATCTATAGTTCTCTAGTAATGTCTAGCATTCACATACTTAAAACTATAAATCACTAGTTAATGTCAAATTCCAGTATTCATTCAAAATATCTTTTTATATGAAATGTAAGAGATATTTAACATCATTTTGATACCTTCATAAATGAAACAAAGCACATAGCCCTCTAGAATATTTTAAGGGAAAATAAAGAAAAATAATTAGTTGATATAACATTTGTGAAACAATCTAATAATTTGAAATTTTAGAAATAAACCAACTGTTCTGTGTTTTTCTCGAGTGAGATATAATTTTGAAGCCTGTGGTCATAGTACTAAGCAAAAGAGGAGACTTATCCAAGACAATAAACATCGTCATTTGGGTCAAAAAGTTTTTGCATTATTATGAAAATTCTAGTGATATGATATTTAGCATCAATGAGAATGGACTGTATGTATTGTGATATTACTTTGAGGGAAAGTATTATAAAGGGCATTTATATTGATAGGATGTTTGCAGCAACTGAATAGTAATCTAGACCAAGTCATCCATAGTCTTCTGAAACATGTTAGAATTTTATTTTACCACCTTCAGCAGTTCTACTCTTAAGCATAAAATTTAATTAATTAACATTAAAATAATGCAGAAGCCCTGGCCACATGTTTCCTTTCCTATACACTTAATTCACTTTCTAACTTAACTATCAATGGCTAATTTCTCAGATGAACTAATATATGATTGGTAAAATATGACTGCTAAGAATAATACATTCTATGAATGTGATGACAAATTCTGAAAATAGCGTCAATAATACTATCAGATAGATCTGGGATTGATTTTGTTGCTGCTGTATAATTTTTCATGTAAAAAACGGATCATTTTCTTGCTCAAAATTCTGTATCATTTTTTCTTTCATCTCTAGAGTGAAGTTTTATTTCTTATACCTTAGAAGGACAAGAGAGGATTATGGAAGGAAAAACTTGGTTAAATAAAATGTTATACTACATAAAAAGAAATGCTATTCACTATTATTTTTCTTCTCTCTCACTTAAACACATGTACTTTTGAAACTTATATTTCTCTATTTTTGCAACAGCCATAAAATAACACTATCTTTCTCCTGTCTTTTAAAATTAGAAGTCAATCAACTGTTTTATACCAAAGAATTAAGCAGAATGTTCAATATTTTCCAAAGTTACGTCCTAACTATAATAATAGAAACAAATTTATAGAGGTATGCCTACATTTGTTACTACTATCCTTAATTACAATCCCTCAAATCTCCCACGTGTAACAGTTTAAAGTGTGTTAGCCAAAGTTACTGAACGGTAATATAATGGTGGCAAAATATAAACACTGTTTTTATAAATGTATAGCACCATGATTTTAACATAGTTAAGTAAAAAATACTATTCAAGTACATGTGAATATTAAAAATTGGTCATATAGGTATAACTTTAAATGATTTTCCTTTTATAAATAAAACACACAAACACAGATACTCACATACACAATTTGATGCCACAATGACATTCATGCACCTGGAATAGATGTATAAACTTATCTAATTATAAATCATAAATTAATGTACTTTTTAATAGATAATTCTATAGCTGATATAACTATTTCTAGAAATAAAAATATATAAGTATTATTGAGAATCTTGCAAGACAAAAGGTAATATTTGTTCAATCATATACAATAAAAAGACAATACACAAACTAGATGTTACTTGTGGAAAAGATGGCTATTATTTTTACCATGTAATGATTGAGATGATGAAGAAATCATTTCCTATTATAATAGAAAGAGAAAGAAGTTTATATTCAATTATAAATGAGCAACTCTCAATTGTTTCATTCTGTTAGTTAATTTATCTTTACGCATTTTTCATCTGTAATTAGAATGTATGAATATTTGGTGTGTTGCTTTATGAGTTATTATTGAATAGGAAGTGGCTACTCTTCTGGTTCTCATTTTGCAGATAAGAAAATAATGTTCCAAATGTATACTAATTTATTTAAAGACAATAAGTTTCAACATTCCATTGTTATAGAGATTCACACCAGAAATTAGTATTGAGAAAAGAAAATAGAAGTTAGTGCTTCAGAAAAATGTTAGAATTAAGTAATTACCTTAGGAAATATACATAGTTTTATTTCCCCCATAGTTAGAATAATATATACTCATACATTAAACAAAAACGTGTAATATTTGATATAAGAAGGATGCAACGAGTAACCTTTATATAACAAGCTACTCTTTCTTTTCTTTCAATATTGCTGTGTTTTTGTAATTTTTACAAATGTGTATGAGTGTTATGCATGGATGCATTTATGTGTAGTGTCTGTGTGTGTGTGTGATGCACATGGAATACATAAGAGGCAGTTGGAGGCCATGGAACTGGAGTTACCATTTGTTCTGTACCTCCAATTAAGTGTTTGGAACCACTGCCCGGTCCATTGCTAGAAAGTACGTTATCCTTTTTTATTTTTTTTTTTTCAAGACAGGCTTTCTCTTTTTCTTTGGAGCCTGTCTGGAACTAGCTCTTGTAGATAGACTAGCCTGGCCTCAAACTCACAGAGATCTGCCTGCCTCTACTACCCAGCTAAAGTAAGTGATCTTAACAGCTATGTCATCTTTCCAGCACCAAGCTTGTTTTTCTTAATTTTCCAGATCAGTGTATTTCTTTTGAAACTGAACCTACATTATTAATTTTCTCATCTCTTTTTATCATTGAGCATAAAATCATTCAATGGCATTGTCACAGAAGTTGTTTATACCATCACTGGCATTATATAACAGACCGTGACCAACATTCCATAACAGATTACATAAGTATACCAAGATTGGTGTGGAAATCTGTAGTAGGAGAGGAGGCTTGTTGTTTTCTGGCCATTTAGTCCCGAAAAAAAAAATACCACAGAAACTGTATTAATTTAAGTACTGGCTTTACTGTGATTCTGCCGTTTTTCCTCCCAGCATTCAGCTTAGTTTTTCCTGCCTAGTTTTGTTTTGTACTTGCCATAGGCTCAAAGCAGTTCTTTATTAACCAATGAAAGCAACACATAGACAGAAGGATCTCCCATACTATTTCCCCCTTTATGTTCCAAAATATGGTCTATAAATATTTGTTTACATTTAAAGGGGGATATGATATAGGTATGAATAATTTGCATTGGCAGGGATCTTGGTTGACTGATACAAATTTAAAGTCAATTCTGTTGAAATAGGTTGATGATTTATTATCAATAGAAACAGATAAAAATCATTTAGTAGATAATTTCACTGCTACAAATCCTTATAAAAGTTTATATAATGTTTTAGCAAGACTTTGGTATTTGTAGTCTTTATAATTCAAAACATCACAGACTTCCTCTTTATGAAATATTTTTACCAATCTATAAGATTACTTTTATCTAAAAAGTCATCTAATTTTTACTAGTATTTATTTATAATTTTTGTATAATTGTTTTATATTTGTTACAATGCATTTTTTAATTAATTGATATTTTGTTATCCTTTTTAAAAGAGGGATTTTTAGAATTTTTAAGTTTTTATTAAGTCACAAAGAACTGCGTTTTATTGTTACATTTTTAAAGCAAGTATGCTTTGTTGTTTCTCTCCTCACTTCTTCCCCATGACCCTACCCCTATGGCTACTTTTATGTTATTCCCAATTTCATGCCACATGTGAAGCCTGCACCTAAATTTCTTAATATTCCATCAACCTTTCATAGTGTTCTGTTTTTGTTTTATGAAAGAATTAGCAATCCCATATATTATTGAATTATAGTGACTGTATCTGCATAGATATTCAAAATGCATTCATTACCAAGTCTTTTCATTTTATGCTCTTATCCGGAGTTTCAGGATTAGTAATATTTTAATCAAGACAAAAAATGGGCATGTTTTTATGATTTATAATTATAAAAGAACTGACTTGTTCATATTAAGTTCCTTTCTAGTGCTTCACAGACACTCCATCTATAGTAATCTTCACTGTGAATACAGATGATACTTAATGATGGCCAAAAATATGCCACACACTTCTCCAACGTCATTATAATTCATCACCTCTCATTTAATCGCCAAGGCATTCTCATGAAGTAGTAACTAATATTATCTCCATTTTAAGGTAAGAAAAGCAAGAGTACAGAGTCTTAATATAACAAAACAGCTAAGAATTATAGAAAAATGATTAAAACTTTGCCAATCTGATTATAGATCAATGCTCTTAACCACAGTACAATATTACCTCTTACATTTTATTAAAATTTTATGCTCATGTATCACAATAATCTGAAATATTTCATTTTAGTAAAATTTCAATCTTTTTGTTGTGCTTTAATACTCAAAAGTTCTACTGTGGAACAATTACTCTATTTTATGGCCTGTAGGTACAAAGATACTAATTATGGCTTTAATTAAACATTTTTATTCCTTTCATATACCATCCTTTAAACATTTCTCTAGTGCTTTCATCCCAGGTAATAATTTAGTTCTCAGGAGAAACTCAATATTATATTTTATAAAAACCAGTTTCCTACAGACATTTTAGTCAGCTCTCTGAAAATGTAACATGAAGAGCATTCTGATTAATTTAATACATTTTTACCTAGCCCCCTGCCATAGTTCCCAGATTTATAAAGTGAGCTACTCTATACAAATCTATGAATGTGGTAGTTATCAAATCTGTTACAGTTTCTAGTGATGTACCTATCTTGTCATTATAGGTAGAGTACTGATTTAACTCAGTGAATCAGGCAGATATCATTTTGCTTTCTGATGCATAAGTAAAAGGATGAGTATTCACATGAAAGTGCTCATGACTTAGAGAAGCAGATGATTATGCCAGTATGTCATTCACATAACAGATGGAATGTGAAATCAGCTTCTTGGATGATGAGGTTTCCAGTTTATGATTCACATTATATTCCTTAACATCAAATAACACCAGAAACTTGGGAAAAGCTTTTTTTTTATAGCACCATCTTCTAATGATTTATATTTCAAGGAATAGCTTTACTCCAAGCAATGATAAGCAATAGATATTTTTTGATACCATGGATTAAAGTGTTTTTAAATTTCAACTGATTTTTCTATCAAGGGTTGTCATACTCCTGGAAATTCTTTCACATTTCATAACTCTATGCATACTAAGGAGAGGGAGGGTGAGAGGAGTGGGGGGAGGGGTAGAAGAGAGGGGGGAGGGGGAGAAGATTGGGGGGAGGGGGAGGGAAATGGGAGGCTGGGAGGAGGCGGAAAATTTTTTCTTATTCTCAATAAAAAAAAAAAGAAAAAAAAAGAAGTAAAGAATTCAATCTGAAAGTTTAGACTTCTTTCTAATATGCTGAATGATTTATAAGCAAATACAGAGAAATTTGATAACAGTTTTCTGCCTGTATTCTGTGTCATTAAACTTGTCAAGGTACAGATTATTGAATTAAAATGCATTTTTATACTCAACCAGTTCAGTGTACTTACTTCTCTCCTTGTGTCTACTATAATAATAATAATAATAATAATAATAATAATAATAATAATAATTCACAATATCAATATCTACAATAAATTTTAAAATTATAATGTGACAAGCACTGCACTTAGTGTTCTACACACATTATTTCATTAAATTTGTTTGAATTATATCAAATTTACAGTTGCATCACATTAGTCTAACAACTAATGAAAATAATATTCAAACTCAGACTCACACTTCTATAGCTGTACCTGCCCAGACCCATTTAACATTCCCTGTTAAACTTATTATTACCTACAAATTGTATTGTAAGCTTTAAGTGTTGTAGCTATCCTTCCCTATTTGAGCAATTGTCAATGACATGCAATGTCACTCAGTAACTGTCTCTTCCAAGGGTAAGTGCAATTTAGTAGCCATCCCCAAATCACACTGTTGCCATAGAAACACCTCTCAGATGCATATAATAGATAGCAGTAATTTTCAGATACACTCAGTTCTCCAGAGAGTTTGCACAGGTATATATTATGGCCACATGGAGATAAAAATTTAGTAAAAATGCCAATCATTTTCAACCATCTTTATTTACTTCTAAATTATAGTTGAACAAATTAACCTGCAGTACTACCAACAGCACTAAGTGAGGCTGCCTAAGGTCTGAACATTCAACAGCTTTGAAAGTTATTGCTAAATGTGCACTTCTTTGAGCTAAACACTTAAGATAATTGAAAGCCTGAGAATGGATTTCCATAATTTACAAATATCTTTCATGCACAGTAATTGAACAGACCAGTGAAAATGGTGCATTTGAGGAAGAGTTGTATCAGGATAATACAGACTGAGTTTCTTAACAACAACAAAATGCATAAGCAGGAGCATTACATTAAGAGTAAGTGCACCTTTTAAAACAACCCACCAAATTATAGTCTTTTGACAAAGGGAAGCATTGTAAAGAATGTTGTCTGATTCATCCCAATAAATAACTTGACCAAGTTTAGAAAGTAAGTTAGGTCAACCTGATGGTATAGTCATCTACTTCTTTGAAAATTGCAGGAATTTATTAAATGACCTTAGCTTAGTAGTAATTTGGGACAATTTTTACAAGCATTGTAATTGAGATGTACTTCTCTCCAGATATATGGTACTATTTCCAGATTTATGGTACTGGTGTCTTAAAGTGATTCAAGATTAGCATTTAGGAGAATGTTGTCCCTTCATTCATTTAGTTATGTGTGTGAGTGTGGGTGTATTTGTGTGTGTGTGTGAATGTATGTGTGAATATGCCACAATGCACATGTGAAAGTAGAAGATCAAAGACAATTTTTAGTAGTCTGTTGTTTCCATCTACCATGTGATCTCAGTAGTTGAACTTGGGTCATCAGATTTGGCAGCAAAAGTGCCTTTAAACACTAAGCTATCACTTTTGGTCATATTGAATGTTTAAAACCATGTTCACAGCCTAAGTTTACATAATACTAAGTCATTTTTAGGAATAGGTGAAATTAGCCTTCATGGCATGTATGAAAATGACTAAAATATTCAGTTTAGTGAACCTTCATAGACTATCAGTAGTAGCTCTTGATGATCCATTTTAGTCAAATACTTCAGTGCTTTCCTCAATAGGATATTAATTCTAATTACAACAAAACTATTTTTTAATAAAAGAAGAGATTCATTTCATTGACCTTCTCTTCTGAATGTTTATCTCTATGAAAGCATAAAACACACACCATTATAAACCAAAGTAACTGAAAGAAGAACATATTGTGCAATATTGTTGAATATGATAATTGTTAGATCTGGATTATGACAATATTTCTTTGCTTATATTTAAGTGTTACATGTTTTAAGAAATGATTTTAAGGTTTCAATGAACTCACACATCAAGAAAATTAACAGCTGATATGAAAGTTTAATATTTTTTTTTCATTTTCAACCAAGGTTTCCCTTTGTTGCATTTATTTTTTTATGAACTTGATATTTGGATCAAGTCTTAATCTAAGTTAAAGGATGCAAACACAGCTATTAATCATCTCTCAATATATAAAATATAAACTGTAGAACCGGTAGGCCTACTGTTTTTTTCCTTATTAGATACATTACCTTATGTCAAAATGCAGAGGGGAAAATAAGTAAAATATAACAAGTGATGTGAACTCTTTTAATGAATAACTAAGTAACAAATATACTGTGTTTTCAAGTAACACTGAAAAAAAGACACAAATTCAAAACAGAAAACCTTCTGAGGAATGATAATAATGATGAGAGAAAATAAATATTTCTTGTCATTGTTAAAATGATTTAGTTTCATCAGATTATTTTAAACTTAAAGAATCAGGATGTGCACACTCTCAAGTTAAAATTTATTCGAGTGTGTAATTCATAAATCTCAATCACTGTAAGACTTAACACGTGGGTAAAATCGATATATCCTCCCCTATCCCCACCTGAACCTCAGACACACTCAACAATTTTCATTCCATCATTTCAGCTGAGAAGCACATCTGACAATTTATTACAGTGCTCCTTCACCAGATAATGGTCCAATTAATGGTATGCAACAGAGCAGCTTAACTTCAAGGGTCACTGTTGCCTTCTGTAACCACTGTCACTATTGCTTTCCTCAGCTTCACCTTTGTAAGTGATTCTCTGGCTGTTGTTATATATAGATAAGTACCATTTCTCTAAGTTATGGCTATGAAATTGAATAAAATAGGCAGTTGAAGTATTTTTCCCAATATGTACATCAAAGTTTCTCTAATATAAAAATATGGTTGATACCAGCTACATATTATTTTTGTAGTCAATCTAAGTAAATGACTAATGTATCATCTTAGCTAAACTCTATTTTTCTGGTGGCATGATATATTTAGGCATATAAATGTATTTAATTCTTTGGACCAAATTTGATAACAAAAATATTTGTAATTCAAACACTTTAATATAGGTCATATTTCAAATACTCATGTGCAAAATTATTTTCAGTCCCACACTAAAACTATAGGTAAATTTCTATCTGGAATGGCACTTTTACTTAAACTATCATTCTATTATTTACTCTTATATTCTTTCATAACAAGGGGGTTAAAATGCAAAATATGAAGAAAATATTATGTATTCTGGGAGGATAGAAATACATTTATTAAAATTATGCCACATAGTTTAATATTAATGTACTTTTTTATTTTGATATTTCTTTTGAAGTTTCATCATTACTATTTTGTTTGATTCACCTAACAGTATGTTTTATAGTTAACTATTTGGTTAATTCAATAAGGTAGTTCAATGATTCATTCTTTGGTCATGGTTGTTTTTTTATTTTTCATTTAGTAGTTTTAATAAACATGGCAACAGAATATTTGAAAGAAAAATAAACCTATTCTTTGAAAGTATAGCATAGTTGTTTTAAACTATTAAATATCTGTATATTTAGATATAATTTAGTACACTCTGTTAGTTAACCACAGGTGTTGTGTAAATAGTGAGTAATTTGGCATGCCATATGTGAAGACATTCTTTCTCAATAGGACAGCATCATTGCTATATAAGCATTGCAATTTGCGATGATACTACTGTCTCTCTGTAGGTGAAATAATTTTACTACAATTAAGAGAAAATAAACTATCTCTTTAAACAACATCCATTCAAAGATCACCTTAAAAATAACAATGTGGATTACACCTAGTTGTGACTATCAAAGATATTGACCCAATTATGGAATTACCATGAAATTCTATTCAAATGTTTATTTTATTAAAATCAATAACAGAGTGAACCTGAAAAAATAAAAATAATTTGTGGAATTTTCAGTCTAAATTAATTAATTAATTAATTAGAATTTTCTGTGTTTTCGAACAGAGTATTGTTATATACCTCAGGCTCACCATGGACTTGCTTTTTTTGGGGTTCTGTTTCTTCTAGCTTTGGGGTGACAAATGTATATGACCGTGCTATAATAATTAAATTTCTTTCTAATCGCAGACATATTCTTAAGTGATCAATATCTGAATGAAATCGCATAAAAACCTTTGCAAGAATGTACCTCGTAAAATTCGAGTAATTGTATTTTTGGCAACACTATATTATTCTTAATCGGTCACTATATAGATATCTAATGGGATTTACCAAGACCATAACATGTATCAGAAAAATATAGATATTTTGATTTATATTTCTCAAGAAACTTCAGTCATTGTCTTGTTTCTATAAATAGAATTATTTGAAGTAGCATTAAAAATGTAACAATGGGTAATATTCATTTAGGTTGAAGTAATTCTAATATTCACAATTGGTAAAGAATAAATTTTAGGCTTGAAATGTCGTAAGTAAAGTTTACTTAAAATAGTCTAGGATCTAAATTTTAATGGATATCTGCGTACTACAGTTGCATTTTATTTTATTGTTTAAATAAAAGGGGAGTTGTTTTTCCTAAATTTTCAGGGAATCTACAATCTTAAAATATTATCCACATAGCAACTTTAAAAAGACCTAAATAAGGAAAACACTAATAGATATGCTAATAAGGAATAGAAAAATACTACAGGGATTAAGAGCCAGGCGAAGAACTACAAATAACTAAGGAATGCTGAAAACATGAAAAAAAGTCTTCCCCAGAGAAGAACCCACACTAATTGGTTGTTGATCCAGTATGAAGTGGTCAGTCCTGAAATCCTATAAATATGACTAACCAAGAAGCATATTGACTGAGCAGGACATAGATATGTAATTAAGAATATGTACAAATTAAATAAAAAGAAGCCCAAAGCCATGAATTTATGAGAAAGAATGTACAAGGTAATATGGAATGGATAAAAGGATAAGTGAAGAGGATACGTTGATATAAATATACTCAATTTCAAAAAATAACAAATTAATGTCATAGTTTACCTATTGTGTAATGTTCTAATTAAATTTCTATTCAATATTGATTGCATGTGCCAAGAATAAACTATCTGAAAATAATATATTGTTGAATGCTGTCTTTCAGTCTAATAAGAAATACACAAAAAGAAAAATCTTAAATGTTGCTTCAGAACCTTGTGATGAATGTTGTGATTATAATAAACACTATTATTTTCAAAATAAATTTATTGATCCAAGTTTACTAAACTTATCTTAGCACCTTGACTTCATGCTAACTTTCCTTCATCCTTCTTTTGATAACTCTAACTCAAGTTTGTGATATTTATTTAGAAACAAGTTCCCCTATCCTTTATTATTCTTTTTCTATTTTTTTCATCTACATGACCTCACTGTATAGCTCATGTCTCAGCAATAAATTGTCATGTTCTTATATTTGGAACTAAGCCCAGTTTAGTACTCAGCTTTCTTTTCCCTACTGAAATAATGGTTGAATGATTTTTTTTCTGCATGTTTTAACCTGTCTCTAGCCATCTTCATAATATAATTTCACAGTGGTATGGAATACAAAGTAGAGGTACCCAAACAATTCATCCAGAAATATCTTCTTACAAGAGACTACTTCAAAACTAGAAACAAGTAAAATAAATTAGGAGATATGAAAATCATTCTCAAGAAAGCTGTTTCTAAATTGTGTAAGTTGAGAGTGTAAATAATTCTACAAATGTGGGAACCCACAGATGTGAATCTTGTTTCATCTTGACTAACAGTTACAGTGTTAGATCTTATTCTTTCAAAGTTATTGACAATAGGTGGTGTAGGAGAATTGTCTACTCTGTCAATCATGTTTTAAATAAATGCTTATTGACCAGGCAAAAAGTACAGGTGGAACAATCAGACAGGAAGTAAGGTGGGTCAATGAGAACAGGAGAATTCTGGGAAGAGGGAAGCTCTCTCTCCAGTCCTGCCCAAATCACCAAAGAAGCAAGATGGGATCGGCCCCCTTAGAAATGTACTGAGCCATGTAGCTAACATAGATAAGAATAATTGGTTAATATAAGAGATAAGAGCTAATTAGAATCCTGAGAAAATGGACCAATCAGTCTATATTTTTTTTTAATTTATTGGTTTATTAAAGATTTCTGTCTCTTCCCCACCACCACCTCCCATTTCCCTCCCCTCCCCCAGTCAAGTCCCCCTCCCTTGTCAGCCCAAAGATCAATCAGGGTTCCCTGCCCTGTGGGAAGTCCAAGGACCACCCACCTCCAACCAGTTCTAGTAAGGTGAGCATCCAAACTGCCTAGGCTCCCACAAAGCCAGTACGTGCAGTAGGATCAAAAACCCATTGCAATTGATCTTGAGATCTCAGTAGTCCTCATTGTACACTATGTTCAGCAAAAACAGATTTAACCCAGGATTTTTAAGACCCAGACCAGCTGGCCTTGGTGAGTTCCCAATAGAACATCCCCATTGTCTCAGTGTGTGGGTGCACCCCTCGCGGTCCTGAGTTCCTGCTCGTGCTCTCTCTCCTTCTGCTCCTGATTTGGACCTTGAGATTTCTGTCCAGTGCTCCAATGTGGGTCTCTGTCTCTGTCTCCTTTCTATAATCTTATGGAGACCTCTGTGTGATTTTCTTTGAGACTTGCTGGCTGTGGGAATAGGGCAGGACATAAACCCCCAACAAGCCTGGCCCTCACATCACAAATAGGTGTGGCTACAAACAAGATATCCTGACTTAGAGTGTTGTTATGTGATTGTTTGGACATGAAGATGGCCCATAGAGGTGGATCTGCTCCACCCTGACCAAAGGTCAGAGAATTCAAGACTTTATCTGCTCCTGCTCCTTCATTTTAAAATAAGGGGTTTGACATATGGAGTGTCTACCTACAGGATTCCTGGTCTATGGTGTATTCCCTCTATATCTTGCCCAAAATATCAAAATGCCTAACATGAAAAAATAGTGTCTTGATGTCTCAAGTGTTGAAGCAAGTAACTGTTCTGGATATTATTTGTATCATGTTAAAGCGGTTTTTTGCCTACTCCCTCCTATGTCTCTGCATTTCTTTCATATCTCTGTCTATTCTGCCTAACATTCTTTTTCTTTTTTTAATTCTGCCTAACATTTCCATTCTACATGTTTTTACAAATCTACAAATTTGTCGAGGCTGAACCCTGACATATAATTTCTAGTTGCTTAGAATACTTAGACTGTTAAGCCTCATAGGCATAGTAATGCATGATGCATATGTAATGTTTTTGTCTTCATACCTATTGTCAAGGAGGAATTACTTCAGTTTCCATTAATATATTTTTATAATCAAAGTGTTTTATTCTTTGTCATCTTCATTGTAAATTTGCTATTTTGGCATAAAAAAATCAAAGTTCCAATATAAACTAGTTCATAACCCTAAAAGAAAAGCCTTCATAATTATCTTCACATATTTATGCACTCTCTGTTAATCATAATGAAAACTTTTTTTATTAACATTTAATTTACCTTCAACAATGTCCAAAATTTTTGTTGAGTTCATATTAATAACCACATTTCCTATCATAAAATTAAAATGTAATTAACGAATCCCCATTCTGTCTGCTTAAAATATTACATTATCTTTTAATGCTCTATTATTATGATTTTAAGGAATTTCTGTTCTTTTTATATAAGGATTAAGTGAACAATTTCTCTCAACAATTGTTATGTTTAGAGACACTTATACATATGATTTTCCCTAGCTATTAAAAATTATCTAAACTGTATTTTAGAAAATTAAGCTATATACAAGCAATTCTCAATCTTCTTAACACTGTGCCTTTATAACATAGTTGCTCATGTTTTGGTGACCCCAACCATAAAATTATTTTTATTGCTACTTCATAACTGCAATTTTGTAGCATTATGATATATTAAATAATGTAAATATCTGTTATTACTATGGTTCTTTGTGACCCTTATGAAAGGGTCATTCAACCTCCAACACATTGTGACCCACTTGTTGAGAACCTGTGCTCTATATTATATATTATAAATTATATTAATAAGAAAGGGTCATTCAACCCTCAAAGACATTGTGACCTACTTGTTGAGAATATGTGCTCTATATTATATATTTTAAATTATATTACTAAGAAAGTAATTTCCATAAGTATAATACAATTGAGAAATTCATTTATTTTATATATTTATTTATCACTCCTTTATGTCTATAAATACTGATATGGTTTATAAAATTCTCTTTAGGCATGTTATAATATTTACCAATAATAACATAAATTATAATCTGGTAGTCATTGAAGTAGGTACTAGAAACTTAAGGAAACTTCTAGAGCATAAGAAAAAAACTTTAGTATTTTGTTGTGATGATACATTTATACACATGAATGTACATAAAACAAAATTTAAATAGTCATATGTTTTACATAGGGACAATTAGTAGGGTATTAATTATCTACCAGTAAATCTTTCCAACTAAACCTTATTTGTGAAAATGTATAAAAAGCAAGCTGAGCAAGTCATGGGAAGTAAGCTAATAAACAGCACTCTTCCATGGTCTCTGCTTCAATCCTTTCCTCCATGTTTCTGCCTTGAGTTACTGCCCTCACTGCTCTTCACCATTCACTACAAGCTATAAGATAATATAAACCCTGCCATCCTGAGTTGCTTTTTATGTAAACTGAGTATATAACCACTTCAAGTAATGGTTGTGAGTAAAATTTTGGTCATAGATGTTAGGGAGAGTACAGCCAGAGGCACCTGGAAGAGTCTAGAGCAAGGAGAGAATGTAGTACACTTAACATGGCCAGAATACTGAACTTGTCCATTACAAGAGAAAGAGAGAGAGGATGAGAAAGAGTGTGAGCAGAGGAGACTGAAAGGAGCAAAAGAGAAGAGAACAAAGAGAGCACGCAGTCAAAATAGCAAGGCCATAAGGGAACAAGCAGCTCGGGAAAGGGAAGTCCATGTATTTTTAGAAGTGTAAAATACAAGATGGGATAAGAAGAGATGAGAATCAGGATGCCATAGTACTTGTGATACCTTAAGAACCTGGAGGACAGCATATGCTTCAATATACTGATAGGCACCAAAGATAACCAATTGTCCCGAGTTTCTTTTGGACCAGACATTTTTGATCACAGTTTTCATCACAGCAATAGAAAGAAAGATAAAACAAATTGAAAATATATTAATAAAATATTGAAAGTTAAGAATAGTTTCCAAAGCAGTTTTTTCAAAATACTACACTAGAGTCAAACCCAAAAAAAGCAATTTGTATCATTGAGTGAACTTTAAAATATTTGACTTGCTTGAAGTATTTCATTGAGGGATGGTTAAACCATGAACATAGAAGGACAGACAATATCATGATGAGCAATTTGTATTAGTTGACAAGACAAGTAGTAGATGAAGGAGTTGTATCAATATATAAAGATATACACACATTTTAAGGGAACCTATTACAATGCAATATAATATAATTAAAAATTAACTAGTACAAAGATGGTTAAATATCACTTCAATTTGATACTTATCTAAGCAAGATGTGTAACATTTTCCGTCTCACTTCATGTATTGAGATGCTGGATTACTAAATATTGAGACTGCTATGCCCTTAAAATGGCATTTTTAATATCTAGTATAGAGTTGTTTTTAATAAAATGGGATCTTGTAGTCTACGTATAATATAACCAAAACAATAGTAACTAGTGATGCAAAAATGGTTGTACTCAATTATACTTATACTAGCCAAATATTAACAAGTGTTTTGTATATACTGCTATGTTTGTTTAGAATAAAATCCTACCACTACTTACAGCCACTGATACTTTATTCCTAAAAGAAAATATAGCTGTATATCATTGCATTTTCTTGAAGGCATTATGTAAATTCAGTATTGTCAATGAGAAAGGATGGATTACAGTGGCTATGACCTATAAAATTCACCAGAGAAAACATGATTTTTTAAAAAAAAAAACTCAAATGTCAGTTTCTCTCTACTGAAACAAAATGAACGGTGAACTATTTATACATATGGCTTGACAGCCCCACTAGTACATAGTTCATTTTTTACAGGAAAAAATGACAGTGACATTCAATACTCCTAACAAAGGCTAGATGTTCTGATCTATAAAACTACTTGGCAGTTCATGCAGAGAAGACAAAAGTGCACTGATATGTTATTGAGAAGCCAAGACGAAACATATTTTTGAATTACAAATGACATGAAACAGACTTGGGAATGACCTTATTTAAAGTAAAACTTTCTGAACAGCTTATATCTCTTTAGTATGTCATATCCAATAGTTTACCATTATTTTTCTTAAGAGAATAATTGAATTGTGTATAAATTCGGGGTCATGTCAACTCTTTTTGGAACTAATGGCTAGTGTGTAAACTCCAAAATAAAAAAAATGATAAATATGCACTTGAGTGTTTGACTCTTTAGCAGATAATATATTCTTTCTTTGTATTGCATTTTCTGATACGGAAAATAGAAATAAAAAGAAACTTTGAATAATGTTGACATAAAATTTTACTAATAATCAAATACATTGGCATGTAGGAGTTGTGTAAGTCCTCTATTTTTTTTCTGGTAGACGCAGTCAAAGCCCTGAAGTATGGCTTCCCAATTATTTGTTCCAAAATCCATTTTGTACTTCAAATAAAACTCATTGGTTTGCAGGACAAAGAAAGACAAAAGAATGAATTGATTTATTTATCTGTAATTCCAAGATTATTAGTTATATATGTGATTTTAACAATTATCTTTTTAGAACACTTGAAATCTATTCTTAAGATTTTAATCAAGTGATAAAATACTACTGTTTATGGATATACATATGTAGTTTTGTACAGAAGATTTCTTAAACTATTTGTTATTTTTTGAAATTATACAAATTATCATGCTGGTCAAAATAAAATATCCACTCTACTATCATACATTATAATCTCTAGGTTAAAATATATATATTATACATCTGTATAGCCACATAAGTGTTTTTAATGAATTCTTACAAAATGTCAGTTTCACATGATTCACATAAAAACAGAAATAAATTATTTTAATCCATTCAGACAAACAAAAGGCAATAGTATAAAAGATTTTCAAATGTGTTTTTTTAAGACATGCACATATTACATATAGTTTGCTCAATTTTAAGCTATCTCTCGGCACTATGTGGTTGGAAGGGTAAAGAGACCTGCTGTGGAATAATCATTCTTCATACTGTGAAAATATGCTGCTATCATTGTTAATAAAAGGGTGCTTGGTGGACAGCTTGGCAGGATTTGGGGGGTAGAAAGAATGCTACGAGGAAGAATGGTGGATACTGAGGAGTCATGAGCCAGATGTAGAGGAAGCAGAAAGAATAGAAAATGAGGTAACATACACCAGGAGCCACATGGTATTAACGTAGAAAAGAAATATCAGGCATTTTAAATTAGAGATGGTTAGTAATAAGACTAAGCTATTAGAAGAACATTTAGAATTAACAATAAGTCTTTATGTAGATCTTTATGTGATGGAGGCGGGTCATGTATCTATGTGTTACTTTCATTGGTTAATAAAGAAACTGCCTTGGCCCTTTGATAAGACAGAAAAATAAGTAGGCGGAGTAAACAGAACTGAATGCTGGGAGGAAGAAGGCAGTGAGGCATACACTATAGCTCTCCTCTCCAAGATGGGCACAGGTTAAGATCCTTCTTGATAAGTCACCACCTCATGGTGCTACACAGATTTCTAATAAGAAATGGGTTAATCAAGATGTGAGAGTTAGCCAATAAGAGGATAGAGCTAATGGGCCAAGCAGTGTTTAAAAGAATACAATTTGTATGTTGTTATTTTGGGTATAAAGCTAGCCATGCAGGAGCCAGGCGGGAACGCGAGGGAAGCAGCCCACCATTCCTCATTTATGGAGCAACTGGTGAGACAAAAAAAAAAAAGTCTGCCTACAGATACACAAAGCAATTTACTAATCATTCAAGAAAGAGATTATTATAAAGGCAAAGTTTAAGAAAAAAATTTTCCAACATTTTGTGAAATATTATTCTTTTTAGTATGAAGCACAGAAATTCCATTTGTTACCCAATACCCATGTTTTCTAGGTTTTCAAATATATTAATAGTGGCATGTAACTGATAAGTGTATTTTTTTAAAAAAAAATCTATATCTATAATCAGTTGTACCATTTATAAAATATTATTTAAACAGCATATTTAATACCATTTCCTGATCTAATTTTCACCTTGCAGGTAAAACTCTGAAAGGCTAAGGATGCTCTAGGAGGTCACTTACATATTAACAGCACCCTGGAAATTAAATATTTATGCAGTGTGCCTGACCCACTAAACTAGGTAGCACCCCTGGGAAACCACTCCAGGGCACCATTCATACTTGTCGAAGATCACCCACACTGTTGCATGCAGATATTTTTTTTAAGTTATATTCTAAGAAATAAAGACCTTTTGTTTAAGTCCTATTGTCATTTTAATGAATCTGATCCAGTACCCTTTTGGGTTGGCAGTGATACTAAACTGAAAAGTAAAAACCCAAATAGATTATAGAAAAAGTCTAAGTATCTTTATAGATAAGAAATGTAATCAACTGTGTTCATATTTCCTCAAATTTTGTAATGAATAATTTCAAGTTTAGTGAATGATTCTAACAGTTTGAGGACTTAAGCACACAGGAGAGTCATCTCCATATGGCAAAAGAATCACCACATAAAATATGTTAAGGCGGGGGGGCTGGAGAGATGGCTCAGTCGTTAAGAGGTTAAGAGCATTGCCTGCTCTTCCAAAGGTCCTGAGTTCAATTTCCAGCTACCGCATGGTGGCTCACAACCATCTGTAATGAGGTCTGGTGCCCTCTTCTGGCCTGCAGACATACACACAGACAGAATATTGTATACATAATAAATAAATAAAATGTGTTAAGACAAGAACTATAGCACACATCTCTACATTCTCAACTACAAAAACATTGAAACTTGTAAAATAAACATTTACTGATCTTGTTAGTCTTTGTTATTAGGGTTAAAGAATAAATTGACTTTAATGTATAGCTTCTTTAGATCACTAAAAGAAGAAAGTTCATTGTTGGATTGAAGAACAGACAGATTGATCAGGTCATATCTGTCACATTTTCTGTGAGAATAATTTGAAAGAATGTGTGATTGATCTTTCTAACAGTGCTAGTTTATTTAGTTAGATCTAACGATTTAAATAAAGTACTTATCTTTCCTTTGTATGTACAGAATTAGATCTGAATCACACTTTCCCCCAATTATCTGCCCAGATGGGGAAAAACTTTGCCACCTGAATCAATGAGAGGATAATAGTTTGAATTCAGTTCAACAACTTTAGAGCAAAGATAAGTTCATCCATAGTAAAAATGTTTTATTTTGAGAAACAATGAGAGGACAAAATAAAATAAAGATGTGAAATGAAAAACAACATGTATTCATATCTATCTAATTAGAAATGAAAATAAAGTCACAGTGAAGGTTCTTACTGTTTAGTAAATATTACCTCAGCTTTTTAAACCCCATTATACAAAGAATCTGGGAGTGGCCACAGTCCAGACTCCACCTCCAAGAAAGGCATGAAATGGTGACCACTCCCCAGGGTGGATCAAGATCACTCCCACAAGTTATTTAAACTGCCCCCCAGAGAATGAACACATGGTCTCCCCTTTTCCCTCTCTGGTGGTCATTCCAGTTCTCCTTTCCCTTTCTCTGTGTTTTCCTGCGGGGCCACCCGGGAGCGCTAGCAGACATTAACCTGGGCATCTTTTAATTCAGCCTGATTTGGTCTGATTGGGATTATTGTATTGGTGAAGAGGCTTGTCAGTTGGAAAATACTTAATATTTGGAGGTCCCACCGGAGGTGGTGGGGGGCTGTTTTTCCCACTGGCTAAGGGCTTTGTCTCAGTGAGTTTCCTTTTTTTTTTTTCAATTTACATGCCTATAGGGCCTAGGGCCCATTTACCTTTATGTTTGTTTGGGTGTCTGTGGAAGCCATGGTCCATGCAATGCACCCAACTTTAGAAGCAGTAAGGCAGTCAAAACTGAGGTGGGATTGCCTGGGTAGAAGACATCTGCCCACACATTTCTCAAACTCCTCTGCTTCTGAATCGAGAATCTTATCACTGTGGGTGGATTCATTGTGATAGACATTGAGTCCTGAGATTTGCATAGAGTTGTAAAATGGGCTTTTGCAATTCAAAGCTGGATCCTCTATTGCCCCTGGGCTGTCTTCTACAAAATTTTTCTAAATTGGGACTGTCCAATACCAATATGTTCTGAATGGCTAATCTCTCTATGCACTAAGATCTGGCCTTAGTATGACCTTGACAATGTGACACAATGGGCACCGGAGGGGCCTCTTGAATTTTCCATCCTCCAGGCCCTCAAAATTTTTTGATGGCATGGGGATAAGTGGATAAAACTCTCGTATCACCATGGTTTCTGACCTTTGTGCTCCTATCCCTCCTTCAGTAGCCAGGGTTTTACAGAACTGATCTTGGTTGCCAGGGTCATGGTGCCTCCAGATTCCTGAGTATCTGGGAATTTGGGATCCCGAAAGTTCCACTGTGACCATGCTGTCAGAGATACTAGCCCTTCCCCCACTCCCTCAAACCCTAACTACCCAACTCCCTCTTGTGGAGCAACATTCTCCACATTCTTCCCCTGACCCACTCCTACTCACTCCCTCCCCAGCCAAAGAAAAAGTTAAAGGCCAACTTCCTTGTACTTACCCACCTTACTCTCCTCCCTTTTCTCCTACCACTTCTCTCTATACCTCCATGTCACGACCTATCTATTGAACTCCTTCTATACACTGGCCTAATCCCCCAATCCTCCCCTGTTTCCTCTCATAACAGGTCTCACCATAACATTACCCTTCTCCTCTCTCTCTGGGCACATTCCCTTCTCTCTTCCCAACATGTCTCAAATAGAAAAGCAATTGTTTTCCTTCTCTGCTAATCCTTCTGTTTATATTTCTCTATCTGTCCCAGGTCTATGATTTAGCCTGGCACTATTTCTATGTCATCCAGGCCTCTACTCTCACACTTAAAGAGCAAAGTAGACAGTATGCAGAACAGACCCACCTAGTAGACAATACAGTCCCTGTTGGGGAATTGGCTGTGCCAGCTACAGAGCCATACTGGGATTATCAACCAGGACAAAATGGCCAACAGAGTCAGGACATCATGGTCCATTGCCTCCTTCAGGGTATGGGGATGACCTCAGAAAAAGTTGTTAATTTCAACAAACTCCAGGAGATCACACAGCTAGCTATACAAAACCCAGTCATTTTTTTAACTGATTACAGAAAGACCATGGCTCAGTATACTAGATTGGACCAAGCTTCCCAGGGAGAGCCATTGTCCTGGCTACCCATTTTATTTCTCAGTCAGCACCAGATATTAAAGAAAATTTTTAAAAGGCTGAGGAGGTTCCCCAAACTCCCATAGAGGAATTGGTGAAAGTGGCATTTATAGTTTTTAATGCCAAAGAAGAGGCAGCTGAGTCCTCCTGACAGAGGAGGCTGCAGCAGGCAGCAATGCTCTAAGCCCAAGCCTAGCAGCTGCCCTGAGCCCACTGGGACAGGGGACAAGTGAAGTCAAACATGAGGCTCCATCTTGCTGGAGCTCAGCCTAAGTCACCCTCGCCAGGACCCTGCTACAAATGTGGCCTAAATGGCCATTTAGCACGATATTGCCCTGAGCACTGCCTATGATGCCATGGCCTGTCTGCCAGCAGCCTGGACACTGGAAATCACAATGCTTCCATATGGGCTCATCTTCTAGGCCATGCCACGGAGGTCCAGCCTCACCAACATCAGCAAATGAAAGTGTGTCAGCCTTTGAACTACTCAACCTGGTGGAGGATTAGCACGGCCTAGACTTGGTGACTGCCATCATCCTCTCTGAACCTAGGGTAATGCTGCAGGTAGTGGGTAAGCCCATTACTTTTCTTTTGGACACAGGAGTAACCTATACTGCTTTAACATCTCACTTGAGCCCTATGTTCCCCTCACCAATTTCAGTCATAGGGGTAGATGGATCTGCTCCTTCCCACTTAAGACTCTGCCACTGCCCCGCATTCTTTCAGGATGATTCTTTTCTCATTTTTTTTCCTAGTCATATCTGCTTGCCCTGCACTGCTTTGGGCACACATTCACTTTGACCACAACATCCTCTCCTGTGTCACACTTTCTTCTCACCTTTATAGCCTCACAGGATCTTATTCCAGACTGTCCTGTCTCTATCCTTCCTAATCCAGTAGATCCCCAAGTATGGTATATTTCCACTGCTGTGGTTGCTACTTACCACCAGCCAGTCCTAGTTTGCCTCAAAGATCCTTCATCTTTCCATTCCAGACCCCAGTTTCCTATTTTTGAAATCCACCACCGAGGTCTTAAACCTATTCCACCAGCCTCCTATCTCAAAGACTTTTATTTATTTTTTGATGTTTTTTTTTCATTTATTTATTAAAAATTTCTGTCTCTTCCCTGCCACCGCCTCCCATTTCCCTTCCCCTCCCCCAATCAAGTACCCCTCCCTCATCAGCCCAAAGAGCAATCAGGGTTCCCTGCCCTGTGGGAAGTCCAAGGACCACCCACCTCCATCCAGGTCTAGTAAGGCGAGCATCCAAACTGCCTAGGCTCCCACAAAGCCAGTACTGCAGTAGGATCAAAAACCCATTGCCATTGTTCTTGAGTTCTCAGTAATCCTCATTGTCCGCTATGTTCAGAGAGTCCGGTTTTATCCCAGGCTTTCTCAAAGACTTTTAATTCCTTTTGGCTCACCTTGCTACACTCCCATCTTTCCCATATACAAGTCTTCTGGTGCTTACCTTTGATTCAAGACCTCTGGCTCATAAATAAGAAAGTTACTTCAATTCACCCACTGGTTAACTATTCAGACAACCTCCTGTTTAATGTCCTTCCTGCCACCTCTTTCTTTACTGTTCTAGACCTAAATGATGCCTTCTTTACCATCCCTTTTCACACTGACTCAAACTTCCTCTTTGTTTCACCTGGGAGGCCCCTGACTCCTGGTCCTCCAGACAGCTTACATAGACTGTTCTCCATCTGGGTCTTCAGGACAGCGCCACTTCTTTGGTCAAGCTCTGGCTTTGGATCTCTCAAACTTTTACCCTGGTTTCAGCATGCTTCTCCAGCATGGTGTTAATCTCCTTCTCTGCAGTCCTACATTGGCTCTGTCCCAACAGGCCACCTCTGCACACCGGAATTTCCTTGAATCCCTGGGATATTAAGTCTCACCAGCTAAGATGCAGCTGTGCTCTTCCATGGTGGTATATCTCAGCCCAGGATCTAAGCCCAGGTCCAGGCCCTGCAGGATTTACAGCCCCATACCACAGGGGCTCAGATTCTCTCATTTGGGGGCCTGCTAGGATTCTTCCATCATCAGATCTCTAACTTCGTCATTAGAACCAAGACTCCATACCAGGCAGCCAGAGAGACCCTCACAGGGCCTCTCACCAACCTGGTCATCATACACCAACACATCTCTCTACTGACCTTCTAATGGCCCCTTTTCCTGCTCTTCCTAAACCCATGAGACCTTACCACCTTTATACAGATGAGAGATCAGGACTGACCATGGGAATTCTAACCCAACAGTTTTTGCCTTTGAATTGGGCTATCACTTTTTTATCCAAACAGCTGGACCTCACCATCTGTGGATGGAAGCCATACTTTAAAGCTCTGCCAGCAGCAGCTTAACTCACTCGGAAGGCTCTCAAGATCACCCTGTCCAGGCCAACCACAGTATATTCCACCAACTGCCTCTCAGACCTTCTGAGACATTCTTCTCCCTCTCTCCTTGGGCCTTCACAACTCCAGGTTATTCATTTACTGCTTCTATAAAACTCCCAAATTACTTTGACCTCCATTCCTGCCCTTAACCCTGAAACTCTCTTTCCTGTTCCTTCCTCCTCTGGTCCCCCCTCTCACTTTTTCTCAAAGGCTGTAGAACCTTAAGCTCACCTTGGCCAGGTCTTCTAGACTTGCTACTTGAAAATACCCAACTAACCCTGTTTGTTGATGGAAGTTCCCTTATAGACAAATTAGGAAACCACCAGGCAGCATATGCAGTGGTCACTTCTACTAACACAATTGAAGCAACCCATCTGCCAATGGAAACCTCCTTAAAAATGGCTGAATTAATTGCCTTGACTAGAGCACTCCAAATAGCCAAGGGCCAATGGGCTAACATTTATACTGACTCTAAATATGCCTTCTTAATAACCCATCCCTATTTGGCACTGTGGAAGGAAAGGGGTTTCCTTACTACCAAGGGGACTCCCATAGTTAATGGACCCCTTATTACCAACCTTTTGGAGGCCCTACAGCTCCCTGTAGAAGTAGCCATAATTCACTGTCAGGGACACCAAACCTCCAAGGACCCAGGGTCTGAAATGGGATTCCCTTCTGTATGTTGTGAATGTCATTGATTAATAAAGGGTTGCTTTGAGCCTATAGCAGAGCAGAACAAAAAGACCTAGGCAGGGAAAACTAAAGTGAATGTTGGAAGAAAGAAGGGCTGAGTCAGGGAAAAGCCATGTAGCCTGGCCAGAGACAGACAGTGGAACTTTAGCTTATAAGCCACAGCCACGTGGCAATACACAGATTAATAGGAATGAGGTAAAATAATATGTAAGACTTAGCCAATAAGAAGCTAGAGCTAATGGGCCAAGCAATGATTTGATTAATACAGTTTGTTGTGATTATTTGGAGCTAAGCAGCTGGAAACCAACAAGTGGCCTCCTCCTACAAGTGGTCTTAGGCAATACCAAGGCTGACTCAGTGGCCTGGGGTCTGGCCTCCAGCTCATTTAATTCCAGAAAATATATTCTGTTCTTGACTCCCTCCTACCAGCCCTGTTAGCAACCAAAAGAGAGGAATGAGCTCATAAAAAAGGGGGCCACAAAACCAAAAGATGGATGGTTCTACTTAAATGTTTCATCCTTTCTCAAGACCAGGCATTGTTCATTTCAGACAGTCACCAGACCTTACACATAGGTCCCAAAGCTTTGTTTCATTTTTAGAGACCCTCTTTGACCCTACCATGTCCAAAATCATATTTACCAGGTTCACTCTTCCTGCCAGACATGTGCCCAGGCCATCCACAGGGGGATCTCCATATATATCAGTCTCTACATCAGCTTCATGGACATCAACCAGGCAATGATTGGCAGGATGAATTTTACCCATATGCCTACTCATAAAAAAAAATTTGTTATTGCCTAACATGTGGGGACACTTTTATAGGATGAATAGAAGCATTTCGGTCTTCAGGGAAACAGCAGATGTGGTGGCTCAGGTAGTCCTATACCACATCATTCCTTGGTTTGGCATCCCATGACCACCCAAATGGACAATGGGCCAGCCTTAACTTCCAGAATCATGGGGCTTATGTCAGAAGTTCTCAACATCTCCTGGAAATTTAACATCCCCTACTGGCCACAAACCTCAGGAAAGGTGGAGAGTGCCAATGGACTCATCAAACAACAGCTAATCAAGCTCTCTATTGCCCAAACTCCTCCGCTGGCAGGGTACATATCCTAGCTCTCCCTTCTGAGGTCCCTTCTCCATTTACATGTTGACAGCTGTCTTCCTGCTCCCACACCAGTGGCCCAAAACGCCCCCAAATCTTTCCTACTTTCCCCAGTGTACAGAATACTCCTCAAAGAGCTAGTTCCTAGGTTTCTCTTTAACCTTGATGGACAGGACCTCATATAGTAACCCTTACCACCCCCTTGGCTGCCAAATTTCTGGGACATCCATGCTGGAATCATCTATTCTGTCTCAAGCAGTCACCTATTCAGGATACTTGGTCTGTCTAGCACTCAGGACTTTCCTCCCTCCAGCTTTCCAAGATGCCACAATAAAGGGCCTATCTGCTCCTCCTACTGGCACACTCATCTTTCTTAGTACAAATAAGATGGGTAAGAATACTATTTCTTTTCCTAACCACCTGCCTTCTGATCCCCCTCAAGGAATAGATGCCTGATGTCTCCAGGATGACAATAAACTGGATGTCTCTCCAGCCACACCTCTTGTTGAATGTGAGCCCAACAACTCCAAGCTCTCCCCTCTCCCACAATGCCCCATGCCTAGAGGAAGTAGCCAGACTTGAGCCTGAACCCCTTTATCCAAAAAGAGTCTGGAATGCTTGTTTAAAAGCATCACCCCCCTAACACACCTTTAAACAAAGAGTCTGGAATATTTAGTTGGGAGCTTCACCCCAGCCCCCTGGAATCCATTTTTGAAATGTAGGGCAGAAAACTCCATTTTAAGCCCCCTCCTTTGGGAGTGGCCACAGTCCAGACTCTACCTCCAAGAAAGCCCGCAGAATGGTGACCCTTCCCCACGGAGGGTCAAGCCCACTCCCACAGGCTATTTAAACTGCTCCCCAGGGAATGAACATGTGGTTTCTCCTTTTCCCTCTCTAGTGGTCATTCTGGTTCTCCTTCCCCTTCTCTGTATATTCCTGAATGCCATCGAGGAATGCTGGAACCCATTAAACCTGGGAATCTTTTAACTGAGTCTGATTTGGTCTGATTGGGATTATGGCATCAGTGGACAGGTTTGACGGTTGAAAAGTACTTGATAGTTACGCCTGTTAATTCCAGTTTAATGATTTATTAGCAGCTCATTTGGGTAGACTCCGAGTATGAAAATATTGTCTCTGAATGTGATGCAATCTTTCTTACAGTCTTCATGACTTACTATTTCCTTGTAGAAATAGGATCATGTATCTTCCAATGCTTCCAAATTATCCAAGGGGTTATAGGAAATAAACAAAAACTTGGCAAGAAAAAAATTTAAATTAAAAAAGCAGGGGTTGATACCCCATAGATTAAAAACACCAACTGTTCTTGCAGAGGACCTAGGTTCTGTTCCCATCACCACCAAGAGAGTCCATAACTATAACTCCAGTTGTATGAGATCCACAACCACTTCTGATCTCCACAGTCAGCACACAAATGGGTGATACAGATCAAATCACATTAGTCTAGAAGAAATCCAATGGAAGAAGGTCCCAACGCGGCAGCGGTGGCGGAGACCTGGCCAGCAGGCCCCAACCCGGCGGCAGAGACCCCGTGAGCAGGCCCCAATCTGGCAGCAGCAGCGGTGGAGACCCAGCACGAAGGCCCCAGCGGCAGATGTGGGATCGTTCAAGCATGAAACACTGAAGCCCACACTGAGAGCAGTTCTCTCCTCTACAACTAAATCAAGTAGGTATTTTGGGGCCTGGTCTGCAGAGGGGTAGGCCTTGTATAGGCGAGATCCTGTCCCGGAGAACCCTCCTGAGTGGGGAGAGTGTTCTGGGCCTTCGGCAGGACACAGGAAACAGAGTGGGGGCATTTCCCGACCCCTTTGACCCTCAGTTAGTCTGCGAGGACTGGTCCCCTCTGCTGGGCCTGCTCCTCCTCTGTTGTGACCTCTCTTTCCCTGACCCATCCCAACTTGCGCCCAGGGGACTCCTTTACCCCCCTTCCCTTTCGCAGGGCCACGGGACCACCCAGTTTAGCATGTTTGGGTGCTGGGTCAGGAGCTCTGGGCAGTGGACAATGGGAGATTCTCTGTTTTGGTAGCTGGCCTGCAGAGTGGTAGTCCTTTGGTTGGCAAGGTCCCTGGTGAACGGGGAGCCTAATCCATGTCCTGAAGACCCTTCTGAGTGGTGAGAAGGATCTTGGCCCGAGACAGGAACCAGGAAATGGAACAAGGGCATTTTGTAAGCTGAGCCACTGGCCAGCAGGGAAACCTGATCCTGATTTAAAAGACCCATTAGATAGCATGGATAGGAGGAGATGGGCAGGTGCCAAGGCAAGAACTCACCCAATAATCTGAAAAACAACATGAAAAAACCAGAACCCAATGATCTAACAACAGAAAGACTTGAACACCCTAACACAGAAGAAGAGGAAAAAATTGACTTTATGAAAGCAATAGAGTCCCTTAAACAACATGTAAAAAACACCCTTATAGAAATGGATGAGAAATATAACAAAAAGTTTGAAGAAATGAGTAAATACATACATGATACCCTGGGAAACCAAGAAAAAATGATCAAACAGGTAATAGAAACAGTTCAAGAATTGAAAACTGAAATGGAAGCAAGGAAGATAACACAAACTGAGGACCTGCTGGATATGGAAAGCCTAGGTTAATGAGCAGAGTCTACAGAAACAAGCATAATCAATAGAATTCAAGAGATAGAAGAAAAAATCTCAGATTATGAGGACACCATAGGGAAAATAAAGGCACTGATCAAAGAAAACAGCAAAGCCAACAAATACTCATCACAAAACATGCAGGAAATATGGGACAAAATAAAAAGACCAAACCTAAGAATAATAGGGATAGAAGAAGGAGAAGAGTCACAGCTCAAAAGCCCAGTAAATATTTTTAACAAAATTATAGAAGAAAACTTTCCCAACATAAAGAAAGATATTACGTTGAATATTCAAGAAGCATACAGAACACCAAACAGACTGGATCAAAGAAAAACATCCCCTCACCATATAATAATCAAAACACAAAATATACAGGTTAAAGAAAGAATATTAAGAGCTGCAAAGGAAAAAGGCCAAGTAACATAAAGGTAAACCGATCAGACTTACACCTGACTTCCCTATGGAAACCATGAAATCCAGAAGGTCCTGGATAGAGGTACTGCAGAAAATAAGAGACCATGGATGTAAACCCAAACTACTATACCCAGCCAAGCTACTGTTCACTATAGATGGAGAAAACAAGACATTCCACGATAAGAACAAATTTAAACAATACATAGCCACAAATCCAGCCCTACAGAAATTAATAGAAGGAAAATCACATCCCAAGGAATTCACCATTGCCAACACTGCCTACAATAACTCAGGTGTCTAGCGAACCTTCACCAGTACAACTCAAAGAAGGGAGAAACACAAACTCTACTACCAAAAACGATAAGAATAACCAGAGTAAACAAGCTCTGGTCATTAATATCACTTAATATTAATGGTCTCAATTCACCTATAAAAAGGCACAGGCTAAGAGATTGGATATGAAAACAGGATCCAACATTCTGCTGTTTGCAAGAAACACATCTCAACCACAAAGACAGGCATCTACTCAAGGTAAAGGGTTGGGAAAAGGTGTTTCAAGCAAATGGTCCTAAGAAAAAAGCAGGTGTGGCCATACTAATTTCTAACAAAACTGACTTCAAACTAAATTCAACCAGAAGAGATAGAGATGGACACTTTATACTCATAACAGGAACAATTCATCAGGATGAAGTCTCAATCCTGAATATCTATGCCCCCAATATAAAAGCACCCACTTATGTAAAAGAAATATTACTAGAACTCAAGGCAGACATCAAACCTCACACACTAGTCGTAGGAGACTTCAACACACCTCACTCTCCAATGGACAGGTCAATCGGACAGAAACCTAATAGAGAATTAAGAGAATTATTGGAGGTAATGAAGCAAATGGACTTAACAGACATCTACAGAACACTCCACCCAAATAGGACAGAATACACCTTCTTCTCTTCAGCTCATGGAACCTTCTCAAAAATTGACCATATACTCGGAAACAAAGGAAACCTCCACAGATACAAAAGAATATTAATGTCCACCTGTGTCTTATCAGATTACCATGGATTAAAGTTAGAAGGCAACAACAATGCTACCCCCAGAAATACAACAAACTCATGAAAACTGAACAGTAAACTACTGAACCACACCTGAAATTAAAATCTTTCTTGAATTTAATGAAAATAAAAAAAAAAAACATACTCTAACCTATGGTACACGATGAAAGCATTGCTAAGAGGAAAGTTCTTAGCACTAAGTGCCCACTTAAAGAAAACAGAGAAAGCACACATTGGGGACTTAACAGCACACCTGAAAGCTCTAGAAAAAAAAAAAAAAAGAAGCAGACGTGCCCAGGAGGAGTAGAAGACTGGAAATAATCAAACTGAGGGCGGAAATCAACAAAATAGAAACACAGAAAACAGTCCAAAAAATCAATGAAACAAAAAGTTGGTTCTTGGAGAAAATCAACAAGATCGACAAACCCCTATCCAAACTAATTAAACAACAGAGAGAGAACACGCAAATAAATAAGATCAGAAATGAAAAGGGGGACATAACCACAGACACAGAGGAAATTCAGAGAATCATTAGATCTTACTACAAAAGCCTGTATGCCACAAAACTGGAAAATGCAAAAGAAATGGACATTTTTTTAGATAAGTACCATATACCAAAGCTAAACCAAGACCAGGTGAATGATCTAAATAGACCTGTTAGTCGCGAAGAACTAGAAACTGTTATCAAAAATCTCCCTTCCAAAAAAAGCCCAGGACCAGATGGGTTCAACGCAGAATTCTACCAGAACTTCCAAGAAGAGCTAATACCTATACTCCTTAACGTATTTCACAATATAGAAACAGAAAAGTCATTGCCAAATTCCTTTTATGAAGCTACAGTTACCCTGATACCAAAACCACACAAAGACCCAACCAAGAAAGAGAATTACAGGCCTATCTCACTCATGAATATCGACGCAAAAATTCTCAATAAAATACTGGCAAACCGAATTCAAGAACACATCAGAAAAATTATCCATTATGATCAAGTAGGCTTCATCCCAGAGATGCAGGGCTGGTTCAACATACGCAAATCTATCAATGTAATCCACCATATAAATAGACTGAAAGAAAAAAACCATATGATCATTTCATTAGATGCGGAAAAAGCATTCGACAAAATTCAACACCCCTTTATGATAAAGGTCTTGGAGAGAATAGGGATACAAGGGTCATACCTAAATATAATAAAAGCTATCTACAGCAAACCGACAGCTAACATTAAATTAAATGGAGAAAAACTCAAAGCCATCCCACTAAAATCAGGAACAAGACAAGGATGTCCACTCTCTCCATACCTCTTCAATATAGTGCTTGAAGTTCTAGCAATAGCAATAAGACAACATAAGGGGATCAAGGGGATTCGTATTGGAAAGGAAGAAGTTAAGCTTTCGTTATTTGCAGATGACATGATAGTATACATAAGCGACCCCAAAAATTCTACCAAAGAACTCCTACAGCTGATAAACACCTTTAGTAGCGTGGCTGGATACAAGATCAACTCCAAAAAATCAGTTGCCTTCCTATACACTAAGGATAAGGAAACAGAGAGGGAAATCACAGAAGCATCACCTTTCACGATAGCCACAAAGAGCATAAAATATCTTGGGGTAACCCTGACCAAGGAAGTGAAAGATCTATTTGACAAGAACTTCAAGTCTTTGAAGAAAGAAATAGAGGAGGACACCAGAAAATGGAAGGACCTCCCTTGCTCTTGGATTGGGAGGATCAACATAGTAAAAATGGCAATTCTACCAAAAGCAATCTATAGTTTCAATGCAATCCCCATCAAAATCCCATCAAAATTCTTCACAGACCTAGAGAAGACAATAATCAACTTTATATGGAAAAACAAAAAAACCCAGGATAGCCAAAACAATCTTATACAATAAAGGATCGTCTGGAGGCTTACCATCCCTTACTTAAAACTCTATTACTGAGCTACAGTATTGAAAACAGCTTGGAATTGGCATAAAAACAGAAGTTGACCAATAGAAGCAAATAGAAGTCCCTGACTATAACCCAAAAACGTATGAACACCTGATTTTCGATAAAGGAGCTAAAAGTATACAATGGAAAAAAAGAGATCATCTTCAAGAAATTGTGCTGGCAAAACTGGATGTCAATCTGTGAAAGAATGAAAATAGATCCATATCTATCACCATGCACAGAACTCAAGTCCAAGTGGATCAAAGACCTCAATATCAGTCTGAACACACTGAACCTGATAGAAGAGAAAGTACACATTGCTGGTGGGAACGCAAACTTGTGCAACCACTTTGGAAAGCAGTGTGGAGTTTCTCAGGAATTTCGGGATCAACTTACCCCTGGACCCAGCAATACCACTCTTGGGAATATACCCAAAAGAGGCCCTATCATAAAACAAAAGTATATGCTCAACTATGTTCATAGCAGCATTGTTTATAATAGCCAGAACCTGGAAACAACCTAGATGCCCGTCAATGGAAGAATGGATGAAGAAATTATGGAATATATACATATTAGAGTACTATTCAGCAGTAAAAAACAATTACTTCTTGAATTTTGCATGCAAATGGATGGAAATAGAAAACACTATCCTGAGCGAGGTAACCCAGACCCAAAAAGAGGAACATGGGATGTACTCACTCATATTTGGTTTCTAGCCATAAATAATGGACATTGAACCTATAATTCGTGATCCTAGAGAAGCTAAATAAGAAGGAGAACCCAAAGAAAAACATATAGGCATCCTCCTGAAAATTAACCTTCATCAGGCGATGAAAGGAGACAGAGACAGAGACCCACATTGGAGCACCAGACAGAAATCTCAAGGTCCAATCAGGAGCAGAAGGAGAGAGAGCAAGAGCAAGGAACTCAGGACCACGAGGGGTCCACCCACACACTGAGACAATGGGGATGTTCTATTGGGAACTCACCAAGGCCAGCTGGCCTGGGTCTGAAAAAGCCTGGGATAAAACCGGACTTGCTGAACATAGCAGACAATGAGGACTACTGAGAACTCAAGAACAATGGCAATGGGTTTTTGATCCTACTGCATGTACTGGCTTTGTGGGAGCCTAAGCAGTGTGGATGTTCACCTTACTAGACCTGGATGGAGGTGGATGGTCCTTGGACATCCCACAGGGCAGAGAACCCTGATTGCTCTTTGGGCTGACAAGGGAGGGGGACTTTTGTGGGGGAGGTAGCGGGAAATTGGAGGCAGTGGCGGGGAAGAGACAGAAATCTTCAATAAATAAATAAATTAATTTAAAAAAATGGGTGATACACAGACATATATTCAACCAAGTGTCTATATACATAAAAATATACTTGCATGAAAATTAAAAACCTAATTAATCACAACTTAGTTATTTCTTACATAGAACTAAAATGATGTTCACAACTGTGTGAACATAAAAATTTGTGAACTTGAAAATTTAGGACTCATCACCACCAAAATTTTCTAACTGTTGCATATTTCACCATACAATATTAAAACAAAGAAATGTAATGAAGTGCAATTACAAATATTATTAACATAAGTTGTATATTAATATTAATAATAGAGACAATATTCTATAATAATATTTAGCATTTAGAAATATATACTACTACTACTGCAATAGTTTGTGCGATCCTAAAGAATATTATACTAAGTGTAATAATGATATACAACTATTGTATATTCTCATTTACTTATGGAACCTGAAATGTATGTTGAATGCATAAAAGCTACATTAATAGGGCTTATTAGGATTTACTAAGTAGCAAGGAAGAGGGAAGAAACAAAACATTTAAGTCAAAGGCCACAAAGTTTAATTATGTAGGGTTAAACAATGTAAAACTTTAATTTCTAATAGGAAACTATAGGTAATGGCATTACACTGAAATATGGTAAGTGGCATTTTAAGGAATCTTATCACACACCAAACTGTCAGTTGGAAATATCCTCAACAATTTAATTTGCTTCACTGTGGTAATCTTTTCACAGGTTCTATAATTTATAGAACTAAAATGAATAAATTTGGTTGATTAATTAATTGGATATAGAAATTTAAGAGAAAAGTCAGTTTCCTCTATTATGCAACTTGAACACATTTCTGGAATTATAATCCACAAAACAGTGTATTTGTTCCAACTCAGTTAGTGGTAAGTCAATAAAGATCCTCTGGAGTTTTTGATGGATGCATTTCCAGTTACATTGCCTCTGGTCAAATTTCTCCCTTAAAATATTTTAATGAGTTTTTATTGGAGACTTTAGAGTACTTGGTATGTCACATTTTAAAATGAAACTGAATACATCAAATGAGCTCACTCACACTTTACTCAACTTACTTAGTTTTAAAAATAAATATAAAATATCCTACTGAGGTATGTGATCTGTTTTCATTGTTTGATATGTTTGTGGTTATTTGTAGTTACTTTGTTATTAAAATTACATAGAATTACTTAATACTGTTTCAGAAATTAAAGCTGTTATTTTTACTAGTAGCAATTTTAGTACTTATGCCAAAAATGAATGGCTTAATAAAGAGGGAATGAATGCCATGCCTATATCGAGGCTCCCAGATCAGCCATAGAGGTGAGACAGTACACACAGCTTTAATGTCAGTAAATGTGCAATAGTTTTTCTTTTCCTAAAATTGAAAGGTATGGTTTCTGACATTCATCTCTAACATGCATTTTAATTTCTACTTCTGATATGTTCATTATAAATATATAGGTCTTTCATTATCATCAATATTATCATCTGTATTTGTTGTTAAGATAATATCTGGAAAATAGAGAATGGTGACAGATCTTAGAGCTATCAACAAGGCTATTCAACCTATGGGCCCTCTACAATCTGGAATTCCTCTGCCCTCTCTGATACCAAAGGGATGGCTTCTTATAGTTATTGATTTAAAGGATTGTTTCTTCACTATACCTTTACAAGAAAAAGATAGAGAAAAGTCTGCCTTCACAGTGCCTACTTATAATAATTCTCAGCCTACTAGGAGGCACCAGTGGACTCTCCTCCTACAGGGAATGCTCAATATCAACATCGATTAATGTCTGGTAAAATTGCAAACAGTATTTTGTGGAGGTCTGCCCAGAATGTTGTAAAAGATGTACATCCTTTCAGTTAACCAAGTTGGAACCATCTTGTGCAGCTGGTACCCAAAACAGATGTTGTAGTAGCACTATTAGTATCATGATACTATTCTTTATGTACAATTATATGTTATATTATATGTAGTGCATGGAGCAAAATTAGTATGTTTTATTCCCCCAAAATTCAATGGCCAGTCATATAGACATTTTTAATGTGGGATTTGTCAAAGAAATTTTATAACTTTTGCATTGTATCTTCATTGTTCGTTATTTTTAGCAACTATGAGTCTTTATTACAATGAAAATCTTAGATAGATGAATAAAATAATGAATAAAATAATGACTCTGAAGTCCTGTGCTTATTACTTAGTATATANAATCTGTCTACAATTTAGAAGCCTGTAAATAAAATATGGCTGAATGTATAATGCTTGATATGTAAAGTATAATGATTTTTATATAATATTGGTGATCCTTCTCACTTCCATAACATACTTAACATTGAAAGTAAATAATTTATGATTTTTCAAATTTAACATATATGGGGAAGTTGGCACTGTTTAATGAAAGTAATAAATTAATTTGTCTTTTGGTAAAACTGGTATTGAGGAAATCTACTTGCTATAAAATTAACATTTAATTTGCTGTCAAAATCATATTTTATAAAGCTAGGCAAAGCCTCTGGATTGAATGTTTTTGTTAGAGCAATATCCACAAAAAATAAATAATGTTTTCATTGTTAATTCAATACATGGCCTGAAAAGTCATTCAGTATCACTTTTAATGGAGCAATGCTCGTGTTTCTTAGTTTTGCTGTATTGATGGGGAGAAAAAAAAGTTTCAAAATTCCAAGATTTTCTGCTCTAATAATAAAGCTGTTTTTATGTTTAATGAAATACATCATTTCATCATTTTTTTTGAAATTATACATACATATACCTTTAGGGAAAATACTATTGACTTCATTTTTGGTAGTAATTGAAACATTATTCAGTATTAAAAATAATAAATTAACTGAAAAAGCTAGCATGTCCTCTCAGCATTTAAAAATAGCTTTTAATGTGAGGACTAATTGTGTCCTCCTGTGAAATTATTAGAAAATCTCATTAGAAATGACAAAATTACTTTTCATTTGCATAAATGATTCTTTCGATGCAAAATCAGCATATAACATGAAAAGGAAACTTTTATTTACGTAATAATGGTCTGTTGCATATTGTTATACCTTTCATTACTATATCATTGTTTATTTAGAAATTTATATTCTCTTACAGAAACAAAATAAAGCTAGAGAGAAAAAAACACTTCACACTAGAATAGTAAAGATCTCAAATGCAAAGTATTTCTAAAAGTTTAACTGTTTCTCTTTAAAGAAATAATTCATCTTATGGAATAGATTTTGAAAGAATAAAATAAAATGTAACCTTTCTCCTGATGGTGGGTATAACTGATGTTTAAATATTCACCAAGGTAAGATGCAGCAATAAACAGTATGAAGTACAATTTCCTTGTCCTCATTTTTACTTATGCTTCATACTGGCATTAAACAAGAACAACAAGAAATAGTCAAAAAAATTCAGACCATTATGCACTTTAAACATCAACTTCACTGACAGATCTGATGTTTGAATAGAGGAAGTTTTAGACAGATAATAAGTAATACAGCACTGTGATTGATAAGTGTTCTATTGAGGATTGGTCATTTATATAGACAGTTCCATTAAGAAATGGTCAACCCTGAAAACACACACACAGGTAGCATTATATGGTCTTCACAAGTTAATAAAAAATAAGCTATGAATTTTGAGTAGGAACCATTATGTGGGAGGGTATGGAAAGAGGAAACGGGAAGGGAGAAATGCAATTATTGTCACAAAAAAAAATTAAAAAAAAAATAAGCACTTAAGAATTGTCTGCATCCATGTTTAGATGTAGACTGGAGTTTTCATTATGAAGATCTAGTTTAGAAAACTGTCAAAATTTCACTGATATAGCTCCATGGAAAACATAAAACATATTCTTTTCCATCCAAGATCTTGGTCATAAGGACTCATCCTTAGATGAAGAGCTGCAGGAAATTAATGTCTGCTGAGAGAGACAAAATCTTCTCTGAAGATGAGAACCCCATGTCCCAGTCCCAGTGATGAACTTTAAGTACATACATATGGACTCATTTGGTTAGGTATTTCATAATAATAGTTAAAGAAGAGGTCATGAATTTGAGAGGAAGAGTGAATCAGGCACAATAGGAGCTAGAATAGGGAGAAGGTGGGGTAGAAATATTGTACATGTAGTACTCACATATAAAGTTATCAAAAATGATAAAAACAATTTAAATAAAGGGGAAAAGAAAAAAGATTGTCAATTATTTGAATTATTCATCTTATCTAAGTTAATTTCTCATACTACATAATACTATGATGAAAGCAAATGAACAAAAATAAAACAGCTGCAGAAAACTTTATATTTTTTTGCCGCATGAAAAATTAGCATTTAAAATGGAAGAAAATTACTTTGGCTAAAAGTTATGTTCTCTAAGTCAAATTAAAAAATATTTTCAGTGATATTATTTAAAGTTCATATACTATGTTAAAACATTACCAATAAAATATTTATATGAATATATTGAGATATTCTAATACAGTGAAAAATAATTTGCAAGCATTAATATAAATTCTTACTTAATATATGTTTTCATAAGACTCAACTATCACATACTCTTAAAGTTTCTATTTCTTCTTTTAAGTGATCTTTAAGTGAGGCTTTCAAAAAATCAAACACATTCAATTTTAAGCAACCAAAATTTGTGATATCAGTATCATTTTAAAATAAACAAACTATTTACCAATAAGATAGATGATAATGAATGTACAGATATTCAAAAGAATGCTAGAAAATCCAACCCAATATCACATTAATATATTATTTAATATAACCCTTTGGATTTCCAGTTTGGGACAAAACAAGGGGTGAACATATTTAAAACAATGCATAGGTTCATTATATAAAATCTTCTTCATTGGTGAAGAAGCAGTGGACAAAATAATATCCCTTTATGATAAAATAAATTAAATTAATTATTTATACAAAAATATTCTTCAACTCAGTAAACAAAATTTGTTCTTACTTCTACTAATTCTATTTAACATGAAGTTGGAAGATCAAGTCAAAAAATAAAGAAACTGTTCACAAGATAATATAATGTTAGATGTACAAAAATTATCAAATACATAAAAATCTATTAGAACTAACACAGAAGTTGAGAAAATTACTGGTCAAGAAGTAACATAAAATTTTTAGCAGTATGGCTAATATTTGGTATTATTGAGCTACCTGAATTAAAAATCAAGAAAATAATTTAATTTATGACAGCAACCAAAAATAAATGAGCAAATGCATAGGAAGAAAAATTGAAAATTAAAAAGAAATTAATTTTTTTAATGTAATGGAAAAGACTAAGAAGAGCAAAAAATGAAAAGACACCATTTTCATTGATTAGAAGTATCACCGTTATTAATGGTTTATAACACCAAAAATAATTTTACTTTCTAAATCATGTTCAATACAACAAAAATGATACTCTGCACAGAACCATAAATGTTTATGAAATTATATGGAACACTAAGATAGGCCCAAACATCCAGTACTGCCTTAAGACATATAAGCAAACCAGGAGGAATTGATACATGACTTTAAAAATACTATTTTTACGTAGAAGCTTAGCTCATCAAAGAACTGAAAAAGAGCATCACTTCTCATCAAAGGACATGAAATACATAAGGTAGGCCTGGTTAGTTTCCTGAGACAAGATGGAAAGTTGCTGGTACTAGTTCACTAATAGTCAGAATATAAGCATTACTATGGTTGGACCATCTTAAATTTGCTCAGATCGTCCAAAATAGGATAAAAAGAACACAATGTAATAGTCTTCAATTTGTTGCATCACCACAAAATATGTTTTAGGTACTTTTTTTCACCAGAGGAACATGTACAGAATCTTCCTATCTTTTCACCTAGTAAATTTTTCATCTCTAGGATTACTTAATTACTTATATATAGATATTCATGTTATACATCAACTTAGATTAAATTCTGGAAAAAAAAAAAACTTAGCCAGACTCTTTCCTGGGATTCCAAACTTTTCGAGAGACACAGGAAAGAGAATAAAATGAAGAGATGTGATCCTTTTGCCAGATATAACCATTGCTTTGCTGCTAAATTTATCTGTGTCCTTACTTTCAAAAGGGTATTATTTCTGTGTTCTTGCTTACATACTAAACTTTTGACTACTGTTATTTTCTTTAATACAAGGCCCCAGATTGCTGATTTTGTGAATGAAACAGCTTATAGGCTAATGATAAATAATATAGAGACTACAATAAACCTATAATTACATCTATAGTCAACTTATGTTTGACAAAGTAGTTAAAAACACGCTTTGGAGAAACTACTATTTTCAATAGAGTGTTGAAAAATTGTATATCCAAATGCAGAAAATCAAGTAAGACCCTACCTTTTACCACTTACATTAGTCATCATCAACAATAAAACCAATCAAATATGTAAGACCCAAAGATGTGATAATAAGATCAATCTCAAAGCAGTGAGTATGAAAAAAAAAAAATGAAATAGATGCCAGAAAATGGAGAGACTTCTACAATCTAAAGAAAATTCTCAAGAAAATGCAGTGATAATCCAAAATATATGAGATAATATTAGCATTAATAGTAAAAAGGTATACTTCTGACAAATGCTTGATATCCAGAACCCATGTGAAATAACACAACAGTGAGAACTGATCTAGTTAACATAGGTAATAGAATGTTGCGTGGTTTGATTTTGTGATTGTTGTAGTCCACCTTTAACAAATTATGAAATGTTCTGGGAGAGAGAGAGTCAGTTTTCTTTAAGAATGTGCCTTCTGGTAGGATAACAACAATCTTGTGGGTTGAGCCTGTGATGCATGGTTTTTGTCAATTTGCCACAAAGTAGAGTTGCCTGGATAAAAAAAAAAAATATTAATTGGGGAATTGCCTCCATTATATTGTTTATTGGCATGTCTGTGATTCAAAATGACCGATTAATGATTGGTGTTGGTGGAACCATTTCACTGTGGATGCAACCTCTGAGCAGTGCTTTATAATGTTGCAAAGTGACCTAGCCAAGGAAAGTAAGTGGAGACACAAGGTTCTATGGTTTCTGCTCAGAACTGCTGCCTTAAATTTCTGACATTAAATTTCTCATGTTATGCATTGTTTCCTGGATATATAAGCTAAATAAAAATTTGTTTTTTAGATTGCTTTTGGTCATGATGTTTATCCCAGCAATAGAAAGCAAACTAGGACAGAAATTGATGCTAGGCATGGTGGGTCTTCTGTGATGCATCTTATCCTGTGTCTTCTATATCTTTGAATGTTTTGTGGGAGCAAGTTGGAGAAATTTGAAACTTTGGGTAAGGAATCTTTCTCAGTACTTACAGGTTAAAGGATTATTCAATGGTATTTGAAAGCTAAGAATGGTGTTTGAAATGCTAAATAATACAGATATGGATTCCTGGTTTGTATAGGTTCAGAAGGAAGTTCGAGAGCCCAGCAAAGAATATATTGGGATCATTCATGTGATATTTTTCATGAAAAAATCTATGAATTATGATCTGATGGAGCTGAAGACTCTGCTGTGCTTAACAAGTATTCAGTATCACTGAAGAGAAACCTTTGCTTTACTGGGACAATCAATGCTTCTTACCTAGAACTAAAATATAAATTGTCATTAATAAGGGAATGGCATATAATTCAGGTGAAATCTTGAAATCTCAAGCTAAGAACAGAGAAGTTTTGATCTAGAGTAGCTAAGAAAACACTTCAAGCCAATAGCCAAACTTAGTGTCACACACATGGTAATTGTTTTGTCATCATGGAAGCTGTGGGATAAATGGAGTCATGGAGATAAGATAAAGTTAAGATAAGGGGCAGGGGCAGAGTCTCTGAGAATTCCAGGAGGTATTTATGAGCATGAAGACTCAGGTGTAGTGGCGGTCCCAATGTATTGAAAATTCCAGGACATTGAGATGACCAGTAAAAAGTGGTAGATAAGGAGTGCAGTTGGATTGAACCTAGAAGATAAGTTGTGTGATGTTATGAATGGGAAACACAGAGAAATGAAGAGCTCAAAGTTCTTTATATCCCTGAAATTCTTTTACATGTCAGATATTTGAGCTTCTCAGACTGTTAGACTTTGAGTTTGCTGATTGTAACTGTGCTCTAGTTACTTCCTTTTGCAATAAGAAGTATATAATTTTTTGTCATTTTTACAGGAACTCACTCTAAATACTTAGCTGTTTAAAAAATAACTTGGACTTTCAAATCATTAGAATATTTTAAAGATGGTAAGACATATGAAATTGGCTTGGTCAGTGTTTTACTCACACCCAGAAATATATGGACAATCCAAATTGGAGTCAATAGACTACTAAATTAAAAACAAAAAGAGAGACCAGGAAGTTGGAAAGGTAGAAAAGTGGAAGCAGGTCTAGGAAGAATAAAGAAAATGAGCCAAGAGAAAATATGACAGAAAAATAATAATGTGAAAATCCAAAAAAATTTAATAAAATCATTTAATGAAGGAATAGGCAATAGATTTAAATAGACATTTATCTGAAAGATATATATATATATATTGAATATGAATACAAAAATGCTATTACTAATCAGAGAAGTGCAGATCAAAATCACAAGGTATCACCTCACCTCAGTAAGAATGGCTAATATAAAATAGACCCAACACTTTGAATATTATGAGTCTCTCCAATTGCTGCATGTTAAATAATAAGAAGTTTCTCTGACCAAAGTTCAGAATAGCACAAAACTATGTATGTGAACGTAAATATTTAGCGGGCAATTTGACTACATGACCTCATAGCTAAACAACATTAGCTTAACTCCTAGCACCTATGGCTTCTCTAGCCATGTTTTTGCTTGTTTGTTTGTTTTACCAGGGGCACAGAAGTATCAGGTGTAAGTAACTGAGTGCTTTGGTATTTATTGGATATCTATGTCAAACTGTTGCTCTTTCAAAGTTCAAGAAACATTGTTGAAGATTAATCATAAAGAACGTAAGAGCTAAAAGAAGGTCAGGAAATAAAAAAAAAGAGCTGTGAAATGTGATCTGCTAAACATGATGTACCTGAACACATGCATTCACACATACTGTGGTTACATGAATAAGACTTGCACTAGAATAAAAAAGCTAAAATTTTTAGTGTGGATGGAGGAGAGGCTTCAAAACATTACCACTAACTGAGAATCCATTGGCAGCTGGCAGTTGCTAGAGGAGGAAGAATCATTTTTTATTTGTGTGGAGTGGTCACTAGTAGGTTACTAATGCTTCACTGTATGAGCATATGAGCAACATTTATGAACTAAGCAAAAACAATAATAACAAGCAAATCAGTCAATCAATCAATAAATTGGCAGGAAGTAAGGAGATATATATTTCGGGGTATCCTAGGAATTGAAGAAAGGGAGAGGAAGTGAATATGGTCAAGGCACATCTATATATTTTTGAAAATTTCAAGGAATTAAAAAAAATCCAAAAGACTTAATGTACCCAATGCTGATAAGGATTTGGGAAAAACAAAACCGTAGTACACTGTTGATAAGAATGTAAGTTAGTATCCATTTAAATAACAATACAGAAGTTCCTCAAAACAGATTTTAACAGTATTATAATATGGTCCAGGAGCCCTACTCTTGAACATATATACTCATAAGAAATGTAATCAGTATTCACACAAAGGTCATTGCAGTTGTACCAAAAACTGATGGAGGAAGGACATTGGTTAATTATAATAAAGAAACTGCCTTGGCCCATTCTATTGGTTAGAACATAGGTGGGTGGAGTAAACAGAAGAGAATGCTGGGAGAAAGAAGCTTACTCAGGAGTCGCCATGATCCTCACTCCAGACAGACGCAGGTTATGATCTTTCCTGGTAAGCCAGCTCATGGGCTACACAGAATATTAGAAATGGGTTAGAACAATATGTAAGAGCTAGCCAATAAGAAGCTGGAACTAGCCGGGCCAGGCAGTGTTTAAAAGAATACAGTTTCCGTGTAATTATTTCGGGCATAAGCTAGCCATGTGGGCAGTCGGGTGCCGGGGACGCAGCCCTGCTGCCGCTCCTATTTCAACAAAAAACAGTCAAGAAATAAAAACAACCAAAATGTACATCAACTGGTGAATGAAAAGTTAACATGTGGTACATATAATACTAAAATATTGTTCAGGTATAAAAGAAATTTTGTGACAAGAAAAATAGCAAGGTTAGAGATGTAGATAATTACAGTTCAAAGTATAAGAGATAAAAGGTCTCACATGCAGAACCTATGAAAACCTTTATAAAAGTAGTATAGAATGGTGATTCCAATGAGCATGGGAATAGGAATGAGAAATGTGTGTAAAGGTTGATAAATGAGTACTAAATCACAATTAGATGGAGAGGAAAACTGTGCTGCACACACATTATGGAGATGATAGAAAATAATAATGTACATTAGAAAAAATCTAGAAGTGATTCTAAACATAACTATAATAAAAGGTCAATTTTGATGATGTAAATATAATTAACTTCATATAGATATGATGTGGTATTCAAAGGAATGTGTTTATAACATTCTTCTTTATTAACATGACCAGGTGTTTTGGTCTTAACTCTCAATGAAGAGTAAAGTTAAATATATATACTAACATGGAAATAAAAAAAAAAAAAAAACTAATGACATTAATTGAAAATTTCTATGTTAGGAATAACAGAACTTTTAGTTATTTTTTATGAGGAGCTTCCCAGTACTTCTTCCTTTCATATATTTATTGTTGAATTTTCTGCAAAAAACTTGTTGCAACAATTCTCATTATGTTAAAAGAGGTATAAAGCTACTTTACGTTCATAATATGTTCCAACTTCACAACCACTTATCCTATAGCTTTATAGTAGTGTAGTCCTCTACAACATTCTTCTAACTTTGACTGAAAATTAGCATAAATACTTAGCATATGAATTTAGAGAAGACTGTAAATTAGGAACAGTAAAATTAACATAGTCTGCTTTTCCCTGAAGCTATGAAAACTGATAAAAATGTAACTTGAAATGTTTTTGAGAAGTGCATTTGTTAACATATGTTCAAAAATAGTGCTTATTTTTATGTGATGGCACATAAAATTAAGTATATAATAATTTCAAAATGAATAAAATTATATAAAATCTAGTAAGTGTTGATGTTATAAAGTTCCACTGTATGCTATGTAAGTTTTTAATGTGTCCTGAATTAATTGTCTATTTGGAAAGGGTGTAATAGAATTGAACACAAGATATGATGAAGTAGAATCAGGTTTGAACAATAAGACTACTAGTTAAGTGGTAGAGGCATAGATATATTAAATTACTTTTTTCAATGCTAAAGCAATCAGTAACTGTATCAAATATCTTAAGAAAACAGTTTTTGTGATTGTCTATGGTATAGCTTATATTTTATTCTTTCTTAGTGCTTATGACCTATTGTAACATATTTCCAAAAGTGTTGTATCTGTGTTTTCTGAATCATACAAAAAACATAATAAAGTATCTGGCAGACAAAAGTTGCTAAATAAGTATTAAATAAGACAATATATCAGTTGGTTGGTTGGTTTTGTTTTATTATGATTTGTTTGTTGGCCTGTTTATTTTCTAAAAAAGGGAGAGAAGTAACAAGGAGTTGAATGGCTGAAGAGTTAGAGATGATATTGGAGAAGACAAGGGAAAATAAACTATGAACAGAATGCACTGTATAAAATATTTTCAACTAAAAATAAAGTAATATAAAATGTTCAAATAGATGAATTTTTAAATTTTGTTATTTTTTTTATTTTGTGAGTGGATACATGCTAGGGTGAGTATGCACATGTGTGTAAATGTTCATTTGTCCATGTTGCATGTTGCATCTATGAAGGTAAGAGTATATTTTGTAAGAGTCAGTTCTCTCAACAATAGAAGTCCTAAGGAATAGCCTCAGGTTATGAGTCTTGGTAGTCTAGGGAAGTAATGATCTCAAAAGGATAAGGACTTTTAAGGTTGTTATTTAGTTATTTATTCTTCTTTGAATAACATTAACACAGTGGGTACCAAGCCCAGACACAAAGGATTAGTGTTAGTCTTTTAGAAGGATGAAAAACTAATGTAGTGACCATTAGCCACAAACAGCTATTCTAACACAAAATATGATTGGCTGGAATTGAGAAGTTTTACATTCATAAATCTCATACTTATTTGCAACATGCACTGTGAGAAAGAATGGAAACCTCTCCCTTTTATAATTTTAAATTAGTTATGTTTTAGGTAGGTAAAACTTGGGATATATTATGTTAAGTTTTATTTGAAAATTTTATTTATTTCTTTTTACTTTTCTTCTGAGACAGGGTTTCTCTGCATAACAGCTCTGGTTGTCCTGAAACTTGCTTTGTAGAACAGGTTAATTCAAACTCACAGAGATCTCCCTGCCCTTTGCCTCCCAGGTGCTGAGATTAATGTCATGCACCACCACAACTCGACTCTTAACTTTTTAATAGTACAATCACTAGACAATTTAAAATTTCTCTCATCATCTCCCAGCCCAGCCTGTTCGGGCTCTAGGACCGAATCCGAATCGGCAGGGCAAACGGGAGGGTGCTAGCTCCTTTGTCCCCGCTAGCCTGCCTGCAGCGAGCTAGGTGGGTCCTTTGATTACAAGTCACCCAAGCAGCAAGGAGATCCGAACCCCGCACCAGGAGAGACATCA